>NW_028189226.1:302500-411596 GCF_048542155.1 Nylanderia fulva
CCATTATCAATCATATCATCTTTCTAAAGCGCATGTAAAACGTAATAGATATTTCATTTCTTAAGTGTTTCTTTATAATCACATTATATTATTTTCAAATGATATAATATTACGTACTTCAATCAATGTCATAAGATAGTATATAATAGTAGCTAATATATTTTCTATATAAGATAAAATAAAGTAAGTTAAGATAATATTTATTATAATTTTAAATAAATTTCAAATAAATTTCAAATATTTTTATAAAAGGAAAATAATGAAATATATTATACATATTTTATTTTAACTTTCAATACAATATATCATGTTTTAAATATATTTTCTTCTATTTTACATAAAATTATAACCAAAACACAATTATTGTTATTTAAATTTTTATTAGTTTATTGTAATTTAGATATACATATTTTAATATTCACAAAATAATTTCATGTATTTATATGAATAGTAAATAAACTTTGTACAGATTGTTATATGAATTATGTTATAAGAACATCTTTATGTATCAAAGCATCTTTATATATTGTATACATATACATATATATTATAATAAAAATGTGCATACTAAAATTGTAAATATCGATAAAATTTAGCATTATACAAATATATCAAAAGAGTTAAAATTTCGTAGAATTTCTTCCAATAAGTTTATACAATATAATTTTTTCCCATTCTCTTTTACACGCATCTTAGTTTTCTCAAAAAATAATTCCAATTGAAGTGCTCCAAGTTGATTTAAAACCTTTTCGAGTAGATCTCGAAATAAAGTTACACGTTTCTTCTAAAAAGGATTAGCTTTAACTTAAAAGCATTATTCACATCCTGCGTTTTACTTTACTAGCAAACATTAGTCTAGGCTTAAATTTAGTTAGAGATCGTTTGAAATCACGTTATCCTTTCATGGCGGACGTGCGAGAGAACGAATAATAGGAAGGAAGAAAAAACTTCGGCAAATAAAACGAAAACGGTGCAACTGGTGTAGGATAAAGGCGGAGTTAACGATTTTGGCTAAAATTGTTATCTGTACTTATTTATCGTACTGTTTTTTCTAGGGCCAAAAAATCCTTTCTGCCATATATATTTTTGAACGATAATTTTTTCACAATACGAATTAAAACAGCAATAATTTCGTCATCAAATCTAAATAATAATCAATTATTTTTAAATATAGAAATTTGTCCAAACGTAAAATTTAATTTGCTTTTATATCTTATATTTTAAATATAAATTTTGTCAATACAAATAAACTTATTTAATTTTTTATATTAGATATTATAATAAATATTTATATTTTCCCAAGTATATTTTTTTACAAATAAAATTTAAATGATCATTAATCTTCAGTATAAAATCAAGATGTATCTCATTTCAATTTTTAAAATATATATATTTATTTTAAAAATTATATAATCGAGATGTATCTCATTTCAATTTTTAAAATATATATATTTATTTTAAAAATTGAAATGAGATACATCTCGATTATATACTGAAGATTAATAATCATTTAAATTTTATTTGTAAAAAAATATACTTGGGAAAATATAAATATTTATTATGATATCTAATATAAAAAATTAAATAAGTTTATTTGTATTGACAAAATTTATATTTAAAATATAAGATATAAAAGCAAATTAAATGTTACGTTTGGACAAATTTCTATATTTAAAAATAATTGATAATTATTTAGATTTGATGACGAAATTATTGCTGTTAATATTGGTGATAATTGAACATTATATGGAACATTTAAATAAATATAAATATTAATAAAATTGTAAAATTAATGTAAGTACAGGCCAACTCAAGAGCATAAATTATTAAGGTGTTAATGAATATTATAAATTTTTATTACTTCCCAATTTATCATATAAAATCAGAGTTTTTCCACATTTAAAGTCATCATTGAAATAATCCGCATTAACATCTTGAAATGATCCACGATCGATATAATGATGTATTCAGCCTCAAAATCATGCATGCTACACATCATCAAAGTTTGCAATCGTTCGCATCAACCAAGTGTTATTTTATATATGATTATAATCAACAGTATGAATTGCAATCGTTAGCATTGTCGAAATGTTTTTTTCAAATTTTATAATTGACTAATATTATATGACTCCACTGATGAAGACTGCGTACAGTTGAAACGTTTGATTTAATTGTATTAATATGTTTTTAATTGTTTTTATATGAAAAATTGGGAAGTAATAAAAATTTATAATATTCATTAACACCTTAATAATTTATGCTCTTGAGTTGGCCTGTACTTACATTAATTTTACAATTTTATTTCAATATATAAGAGCGTTATAATTTTTACTAATTTATTATAAATATTAATATTTATATTTATTTAAATGTTCCATATAATGGATCATACACCGCACATTCTATTTATATGCATTTTTCTTTCATGACATGAAAATATTCTGTGAAGAACAACATATTCTTGTAATTTTAAAAAAATTGTAATTTACAATGTGCAACTATATACTTTTTTAATTAACTATATATTTTTATACTTAATTGATTTGTCTCATATTCTATGCAAAAAATTATTAAAATAAGATATCATCGAAAAATGTGTACCTATATATTTATTATTTACGACACAAGATTGGAACTTTTTTATTTAAAAATGCAAAATGCAAAATGCTTTTTAGATTTTTAAAATAGGAAATGGGAAAAAGGCATTTTAAAATATTATTTTAAATAAAAATATATTTTTTAATATTTACATTTTTATATCTATTTATATTTAAATTCTTATTTTTTGTTATTTATATTTCTCTTGCGATTATTTCTTATACTTAAATTCTTATTTTTTCAAATATAAAACTTGAATTATAAAAATTAAATTACATAAATATTTGTAGATTGCAAAAAATATATTATATTTAGATATTTTTTAATGACATTTTGTCGCTTTTTAGAAATGCAACTTGCTTTTAAAAAAAAATTAATTTTTAAAATAGAAATTTTCTATTTATATTCTATAAGTAATAAGAATATTATACTCAGCTCTCAATATCAAACAAATATAAATATGTTTGCTGAAAGAGCCGAACGCGATGTCGTTGCGTCAGTTATAGCAAAAATTAATTGTTTCACTACAATTAAATAATCAACAAAATTAACGCATATGTATTTCAAGTCAAAATTTTGCATGATTTCAAATAATCATATTTTCGTCAAAAGTTGTATTTGAAAATTTTTTCCATTGTCAAGTTTAAAGTCTCTTTTAAAACGCATTTGTCATATTTTGTATTTATGTCTTGCATACTTTGACACACTCCACGGGGTGGGATAAATTTTTTCGCAAATCTTATATTAATATTATTTTAAAATATAAACTTTTTTCTGCAAATTAAAAAAAGATGAAGTTTATATGACTTTTTTTCGTGGAATTATTATATATCAATGTTATCCATACATTTTTGTTCAATTATCACCAATATTAACAATCCAATAAAGTTGCACTACGGAGGAGGTTGTTGATCAGATTTGACACATTTTATGTGTATATACACACATACATACACCAACCTTTTTGAATCAAACATAGACATTTGATACTCAAAATAGACTTTCGATAAATATCTATGTGCTATCTGTGATCTAGGTATATACGAGGTGTGATCAAAAAGTAAGGTGACTTTTCATTTTTATAAAAAAATATTCATTTATTCATCCAAAATTATGTTATCCCCTTCAAAATAATCCCCCTCTGATACAATGCACTTGTGCCAGCGCTTTTTCCAGTCGTCAAAACATTTCTGAAATGCACTTTTGGGTATTGCCTTGAGCTCCTCCAGCGATGCAGCCTTAATCTCCTCAATCGTCGCAAATCGTCGTCCTTCGACGTCATAATCATATACCCATGTTTCGTCACCAGTTATAACCCTTTTGAGCAGATCAGGATCATCATTGACGTCGTTCAACATGTCTTGGCCGATGTTCATGCGACGCTGCTTCTGATCAAAATTAAGTTTTGGAACGAATTTCGCTGACACACGTGTCATACCCAAAACATCCGTTAAAATTGATTGGCATGAGCCGAACGATATGTTAAGATCATCAGCTATTTCTCTAATCGTGATTCGACGATTTTTCAACACAATTTCTTTCACTTCCTGAACATTTTCGTCGGTTTTTGACGTGCTGGGGCGTCCAGAGCGAGGTTCATCGTTAACATTTTCTAGGCCCTCTTGGAATAACTTATACCATTTATAAACATTTTTTTTGCTCAAAGTTGATTCACCGTACGCCACTGTCAACATTTCAAGAGTTTTTGAACACTTAATACCATTTTTTACACAAAAATTAATACAAACTCTCTGCTCCATTATTTTCAACAGCAAAAAATCGCCGAGCACGCAAACACAAGTCTAACCTTTATGTCTCTCACATAAAAACAACACATGCTATATAGTCAATACTGTGAACATATGATCGTGACGAGTGTACCAACACAACCAAACAAACATTTTGACATTAGAGTGTACAGAGCGCGCGAAATTCAAAAAGTTACCTTACTTTTTGATCACACCTCGTACATAGATTGTACTAAAATAGATGTACATATGCATATTATGTATCTTGGATCTTCTATGTATTTCTATTATTCTTGCTACATTTGCATATGTATATTTCACATTCTGTAGATGCATATTGCATCAAGGATGTATATACATATGTATGAAATGTACAACATAAAATGTATATTAACAATAAGTATATTTTAATGTTTTATGAAAAATTTCTTTCTTTTCAGAAAAACATTCTCAACACATTCATTAAAAATCAATACTTTACAAATTTCATATTTAACATTCGTAAATTAGTTATTATATAACATCATAAATTTTTAAATAGAAAAGATAAAGAGAGAAAGAGAGAGAAATAAAGAGAGAGAGAGAGAGAGAGAGACTACTCAAGAAAAAAATTATCATAATAATATAATAAATTAGAATAATAAAAATATAGAATGATTTATACTTTGTGAAACAAGAGACAACAGGCTAATATTTTAAAAATAAATAAATCAAAATTGTAAAATAATTCTTTTTTACATGAGTCTTCATTTTTGATAAATTGGCTTTGAATATTCGTTGAATTTACTTGACTAACAATAAATCATATTACATATTATTTATCCATCTTTTCATGTTATCTGTATTTAACAACACACACACACACACACACACACACACACGCACGCACGCACGCACACACGCATACACACACACAAATGCGCTTATACAAAAATATTGATATTGAAGAGAGATTATAATAACACATAAGTTTACAGCAAAAAATTATTTCAAACCAGATAAAATGTTTCTTATTGATTTTTGGATGATCTGAAAACAGTTCCGCAAATCACATTTTATTAGCACCTCAGATTTCCAAAATAATTGAAATTTAATGTGTGAAACAGATTACAGTTATCTGAAAAGTCTGATCAAATATCATGAATATATTGTTCACTCCCTTATGAAATGCATTTTTTTATTTCAAAAAATATATTTATATTTTCTATATCTATTATACAATTTATTTTATTCTATTAATCGTTGTTTATTAATAATAATTCACGATCGCAAACGATAAATGTCTCCTTAATTTCTGATGAAATCCTAACACAGATAATTTAAATATTGAATTGTTTGTTTAGAAATTGAATAAATAAATGTCCGATTAAGCAAAAATTTTGCGCCTATTTCATCTTAAGATGTAAAATAGAATCTAATTTTCATATAAATTAAATTTTTAATTTTATTACTTTAAATACAACTAGTGATAGATAAAAAGGCCAACTTATCGAGCAATTATTAGAGTTGTTTTGTCAAATAAAATTTATTCCATTATTTGTATAAACTAAACATAAAACATTATGTGAAAGCTACAAACATGTTTGTAGCTTTCACATGGAATAAATTTTATTTGACAGAACAACTCTAATAATTGCTTGATAAGTTGGCCTTTTTATCTATCACTAGTTGTATTTACAATATACGAGCGAAACTTTGTATCAATTGATTTTTATTACTTTATTTTAAATGTAATTCTTTCATTAATTATTTACTTACATTGAGATCCAAAATGTCAACTATCTTCCTATACTGTACTGGGAAAGAATAAGCCCACTTTCTCTCACAAATTATTTACTAAATAAATATAGTTTCGAATAGCTCAGCTGGAAGAGCAGTCGCCCGGCAAGCGGAAGGTCTCGGGTTCGATTCCCGATTCAGCCGACTTTTTCGGACCGATATATTTTTCTCGTCTACATTAATTTTAGGAAATTTAGGAAGTTTGTTAGTGAGGAAAGAGGAGCTTAGAAAATCTCGATTTGAGATAGTTCCTCATCTTAGCAAATTTGCTGTATTGGCTCTTGTAGCAATAGATTCTCCATCCTCGAAATAGTTTTATTGCATATAATCCATTTTTAATGAATTTGTCTTAAATTTTTATTAAAATTGTAATAGAATTACATTGAAAAGAGGTCAATTGATTAAGATTTCAATATGCAATTCAGTATTATTTTAATATGATATGTACCTTTTTCAATACAATAAATTTCAATATAAATAATAATAAATACTTTATTCAATTTATTATAATTTTCATAAAATATTTCCGTCAAAGTATATTAGCAGCATATCAGAGATAGCAAATAATAAGATAGAAAATAATTAAATATTAAAAGACACAAATCGTATTTTAGGTCAATCGCAGCAAATAATGAGACTATGTCCATACATGGCCCATCTAATTGAAAATATCTCTGATTATCGGATCTCAGTAATAGTTAATTTGAATGAAATTTCAATAGATTTATAATAGAATTTTTGTTGAAATAATAAAAATGTTATTATTACTGCTATACTTCTGTGTGTTATAAATAGATATGTACATAGATATACATATATAGATATATAGTATATATATAATACATATATGTACATATATACATATATTGAATGCAACGTAGAAATTTCTATTTAAGAAACATTTGTTATTTTCGTTGATATATGTTTGCAATTTTTGGTACAAAGTTATACCAGTGATACTTGCAGCTAATTTGATTATATTAGATTTGTCAGAATGTGTATAACAAACAAGATTTTAAAATAAGAGATATCAAAAATATTAATAGAATTTTCGAGAAATATTGACCAATATTTGCACATGTTTCGATGCTCAATTACAAAATTAATATTATTATTATTATAATTTTAAAATTTATAAAAATTAAAGATCAATATTGCAACATTAGAATTTTTATGAAGAAAACGAAAATGGAGTATATGAGAAGAATAATGATTTTAGTAAAAGTACAAAAAATTATTTTACATACAACTTCTGTTGTACATAATTACGTATATATTTTTTTATAATTATTAATGCTTGCTAAATTTGTTAAATAGTTAAAAATTTAACGAAATAAGATATTGTCATCGATAAAAATAAAAAGCAGTTGAAAGATCTTATAAGAAAAGTTCATCAAAAACCATCTAATTTCTTTTTAGTTTAATACTATTTTTATTTTAATAATTAAATTTTTATTTATAAATAATAATTTTGCGATATTTTAATTCACATTTATTTGTAACATTATTCTTATTAAAAAATTTTGATATATATATATATATATTAATAAATATTGCAGTATAAATAATTTAGTGTTATTATTTAATACTTACAAGTCTTTTATAATAAAATTATTTATTTATTTTTATAAAATCATATTTATATAATAAAATTATTAAATTATTATTTTTTAACAGAAAATTTTTATTAATCGTTTTTAACTGTTTATAATTAATTAACAATTTAAAATTTGGAGCTGCTCCGGAAACTGCCCCCATAAGCTTCTTCAGCAGCTGTTGTTGTTAAAATAAATACTGCAGCTATTGCTGCATTACTAATCGTTGCTGTTGCAACAACTAAAGTATGAGTTGCTGATTTAAATGTTGAGTGTAATTTTTGTAAAAAAATTAATATATGTTTTTAAATGCACTAATATAATAATTAAAAAATTAATTAATTATATAATTTGATATAATTTATTATAATAATTTACATAATATTTAACTGAAATAATTACTTTAATTAATTACTAAAAATAATTGCTTTAATTCAATTAATTATTTTAATGTAATAAAATAATATACTGACAAACCAAGTTTTTTGTTTAAAAAAATGTAAGTTTAAAAATTAAGGTCTTCTATATGTGTATATATGTGTATAAAAAAGTAGTATAAGAGTTAAAGCAGTTATAAATATTGTAAGCGCGTATACGCGCGCGCATGTGTGTGTGTATTTATATTTATTCAAATTATTAGATTGTTGGAATAATTTATCGATATTATCAGTTTTGTATAAAAATCAGGTTTAATTAATAAAAAAAAGTTTGATAGAAAAAACTTCACAATATCATTTATTAAAATTAAAAATAATGTTTTGAATAAGGAAATTATGTAATTAAAAATTATTATAATAAATTATTTATATAATAAAAACTATAATAATAATAAAAACTTGTATATAAAATAAAAACCATATATACAATATTATAATGAAAAAATTTAGTGTTACATAAAGTAGTTTTATGAAATAATTAAAATAAAATAAATCGAAATTGCGGAATATACAAATCCGCATGTGCAGGCAAAGATTTATTGTTTATAATGAAGACACTAATTATTATTTATGACTATTATTAATAATTAACATATTAAATATCGAAGTAATGAGAAATGAAGAGCTAGATGTGTTAGCGAAGCGCAGATTCTTTTCTTGTAATGAATATATCTATTCATTAATTCTATAATGTACGTTTCGGTCTCTGGATTGGACTATTATCAACATGTAAATCAAACTATGGAGTTCATACAATCTTCAATGACTCCAGCCGATCTCTAAGACGATTGATTGCTACAATTCTCTCTTTGGTTCCAACTGTTGAAGATAGAAATACCTGGTTGCGATTGCTCGATAGCAAAGCATTTCACAACAAACTTGTCAGTTCGTCCACCTAGCACATCATACCAAAACAAAAATCAGAATTCAATTGATCATTAATATACTAATATTATAACATATTAACTATTATTTTTATTCATTATCTGTTATCTATCATCTATATTATCTTTTAACTATAATTTATTATCCATTAACTATATAATTGATAATCGATTAACTATTAACTATTAATTTACATGTTAATTACAAATATAATATAATACATTATGTAAAATTGTTACAACACTAAGTTTTTATAAAAATTTTTCCCTTTATTAAACTTACGCTTTTATTAATAAATATATGTATATGTATATAATTTTATTTTTTAAATGTTATATTTGAGGAAATATGTTTTATAAATTTCTTTAAACAAATATAGTATCCACAACTTTTATTTTTTAAGCAACACAATATTTTAAAATGTTATAACTTTTGTAAAAGAGTTGTACGGAGTTAAACAGAGAACAAGAAAAAATATAACGTTTCTTTGTATAACACATATTGTGATGAGCATATAAACTTGGCGCTTTATTTTTGAAAAGGTATTTTTATTTTGAAAAGAATTTTTTAAGAATTATATTTAATTATAACTGCATATTTATTTATTAAATTTATTTTGATCAATTTTTACTTTATTTTAAATGTAATATGCTAATTCCAATTAATATATAAGAATTAACTATATAGTTTATATGTTATTTTTTTAATTTATTCTTTTATCAAAAAAAATATAAAAAATAATAATAAATTTTATTTATTTGTATTTTTATTTAACTATATATGTTATGTCTCTTATATATAAAAACTCCCTATGTATTATTATTGCGAGCTTACAACATTTTATGCTTATACATACAATATGTGTTCTACTACAATATACTCTTTATTCTCTAATATATTCTCTAAGAAGTCATCTCTTTGAGTTTTATCTCTCGCACATACGGTTGGATTCCTTCGTAGAAACAATGCGCTAGATTACAAACAATATCACATAATATCAATAATACAGCGATACCTATACATCATATAAACAATAAATTATTGATATTATTTTTTTTGCGTATTACATTATATTAATTCATGTTTATTTTGTACAATTTCTGTAAAACAATTTCTAAAAATTAAAATTTTTTAATATGATGTATTTGTATATGACTTTTTTTTCGTTCCCTTATTATCTCAAACAATCTATTTTATTGCTAATTAAAAGTTCTTCCAAAATTTAAATGTATTCTTTATTTACAAATATGAGAAAAAGGTCGATGAAATGATAAAAGCTAGTACATTAATCAAAGTTTAGAAATAATTATGTTTGAAAAAAATTAATTAATTAATTATCTTAACATTTCGATCTTTTCTTTGAACCATTTTTAAGAAACTGTCAAAAAATACAATACAACAAGCATAATATGGCAAAAAAGGGAAAGCGAGAGACTTAAAAAAACACATATAGAGGAAAATAAATCGTGCATTTTGACTGTGAATAACTCAACAATTTTCACTAAAATCAAGCTCAGAAAACCTTCTCTTCTAACCGTTAGGAAAAGAAATACAGGGTAGCAGCTGTTTGATAACATTAGTCAATGTCCAAACAACCGAAAAGATCTTTACGTAGAGTGTTGAAAAATAATCTGAAGTGTTGGAAAAAATAAAAATGAAACATGGAAAAGAAAGTAACTCACTAAAATAATCATCGAAGAATGTAGGAAGATAATGAAATTGAAACAAATCGTCAAATCATACGAAAATTCATTTACAAATGAGAGTATTCAAATTTCAAATTTTTCACCATTATTTGTATGCTGTAAACTGCGTAATACTATACAATCTGATAATAAATCATAGATTATTAAATCGCGAATTCGATTAGGATAATGTTAAAAGATCTCTTGGATGAAAAGATTGAATAAGAAGAATTGTTTCTGGAATTACTCAATTTGATGAGTATATTTGATAGATTTTTATCGAGAAAATGTATGTCACAAACTATGATACGCTACAATCAATCATTGTTTTTGAGATATTAATGTTTCAAAATTTCAATTTTTTTTAATATATTAAGATTTCAAAATTTTTGACAAAAGATCATTTTCATCGAGATTTTTCATAAAATTTTTAAAAATAACAAATCTAACATACACATTTTTCGCTTCTTATTCTTTATCTTATTTTCGATCACTTTGGTAAGTCATCTTTTTTTACTCATCTTTTATTCATTTTTCCATATAAATTTTTACATTATTCCTCCTAACTTTCACAATTTTCAATATTTGACTTTTCAAACTATTCTCGTTATTTTTTAACAGCTGGAATTGATGGAGACTTACCAAAGATATAAAGCAGAGATAAAGATCAAGACAGTGAATTTTGCATAATTTTTTTGTCAATTGATTTGTTGAACATGGAAAAATCGAAATATTCAAATCAAATAAAAAATATTTTAAGAGAGGTTTAAGTTTGTTCGTTACATCTTCTTTCTGCGCCTTGTTCTTATCTCATTTCCTACTTAAACTTTTGTATAAGAAACAAAATAATTTTATAAATAATATATTATATATATTAAAAATTAATATAAATTGTCTTAATTGATTTAGTGTGAGAAATCAATTCGCCAATATAAAATTAAAACCAAAAATGAAAGTATATAATATTAAAGAAGAAACGACTAATACTGGACTACAAAGGCTTTATTAAAATTAAAATGTCATGACGTTTCGACCTGTGATAATTAATTTGGTGGACCATGCAATTCTCTTATCAAATTATCAATTCCATAAAAAAAACATAGAAATTGTTAAACAAATTTTGACCAATAATTATTTTCCGTTAAATATAGTAGACCAAATTACTAAAAAACAAAAAGAATTTCAATTCGACCCAAGACAATAATATTCAAAAAGTTAGTTTTGAAAAAACTCCTTTTATTACGTTACCGTACATTAAGGACCTTAATAATGACATCAGCAACTCTCTTTTAAAAGTTAATAACACGTTAAACGCTCAAAAGGATACTGAGAATCTAAATATTATTTATGACAAGATTATCAAATTAGTTTAAAATTGATTGTATTACACGAACACGCTCTTTTACTGACGAGAAGTCTTTTAAGACACAAAGTTTAATCTTGAAATATGTATGTGTATATTAGTGAAAAGTTATAAAATTTGCGCACTGCTGTATTTATGTGGTCATCTCCAATACTATGTAAGAATTCTGTGTAATTTTTTGTTGCTGTTTTTTATTTTAATTTATTGTAATAATACATAACTATATATAATTTTTCAGCTCATTTGAAAAGGACCTAAATCACAGGTCGAAACGTCATGACATTTTAATTTTAATAAAGCCTTTGTAGTCCAGTATAGGTCGTTTCTTTAATATTATATACTTTCATTTTTGATCTATATATTAAAATGTATTTTATATGTACTTATATTCTTAAAAAAAACTTATAAAAATATTAACGAAAGCATATTTGTAAGCATATTTTTAATTATTTGGATTTTAAAATTATACATAAGTAGCACATTATGATACATTAGACTTAATGTTATATTATAAATATAAGAGATAAAATGTTATAAAGATACGGATAAAATAATAAGATAATTTTTAAATAAAATTAATATTTTATTTTATTGTGCTGTCAAGATAATAATTTGATCAATAATTTATAATATCATAGCTTAATAAAATTTTAAGATAAGTTTTAATTTTAGTTAATAATTTAAGTTAAAAGCTTGAAAATAATATTTGTCAATAGATAACGTAGATAGTCAATTTTATAAAAAATTAATTTTTTTTAATTTTATTATTTAATTGTCAGAACCTTAAGTATATATATATATATATATATATATAAAATATATATATAAATATATAGAGGACAATTGATTTATTTTGGTTTATATTGATTTTTATTAATAGAAAATCCGCAAATTTTTTAATATTAATTCTACTTAATATTTTGTATGTACTTGCTAACTTTTATTATTAACTTTACAAATAGAGCTTTTATTATTAACTTTACAAATAGCTGTTAATAATTGATCAAAAGTCTTTTGATATATAAAAAGACAGAACTATATTTCAATTGTACAAAATAAAAAAACTGTTATTTCTTAATTAGATTCTCAATGAATAAAATTCTCACTTTATTATTTTTGAATACATATTTTTGTTTATATTTTATTTATATCTTCAACAGGCATAAAAATATAAAAAACTTGGTAAGTAAATCAAAACAACCTGACTGGCATGTAAATTCTTTAATTAATTAATATTTGATGTACAATTAACGTTTCGCTCATTCCATTTGTGATCCTTATCAAGTACAATAACTGTAACAAAATATGATGAGAATAAAAAATTAAACATACAAAAAGAAGATATAAAAATATTTAAAAAAATTAAAAAGACATTAAAAACACCGCGCAAACACTATGAAATCTTGGTCGTGTTTCTCATTTTTTATACAAAAAACTCAATAGACTAACGTATCAGTGCAGTGCAATCATTTGGTTAGTATAAAAATATAAAAACTATACTTTTATTTATTAATTATTTTTATTATATATTTCAAATATTTTTTATATTACATAAATTGTATTAATTTAAAAATTTTATTTGATAAATATTTTTGTAATTTTTTAAAAGTATTATATTACAATTTTGAAGGTTAACTTTAAAATAATTTTTTTAATTTTAGTTTTAATATTTATTAATTATAATAATTATTATATTATAATATATAATTAATTATTAAAATTTTATAAATTATTAAAATATTTATAATTATTCTAACATCTAATGTATAATATAGCTTACATAATTTATATAGTCTATATAAAACAAATCTACGTAAACCTTAGATAGACAATGATATAAATAATTCATATGAACGTAAATTTGAAATCTATGTCACAACCCTGGTAATATCTCGCCCCGTAACAGCAAACCGCGTATTTACACGCAAGCCGTTCAGTTGCGAGTATCTTTTGTTAGATTATCAGATTATCTTATTAACAGCTGGGGAGCAATCTTCTTAATAGGCTTAATCGATAGCTTAAGTCTCAATTCACTAGTACAATCAAAAGAAAAAATATGTAACTGCTAATGGCAATTTATATATATTTAATTTAAATATAACGCAATTTAAATATAACACATTAACTATGCAATACGTGAAAAATATAATACGTGAAAATTATTGCGAGTTATACAAATTATCTTGTGTTGCAGTCAAATATGTTATCTTATCATTATAATAAAGAGAGTTTTTATTGTGATGACAATATATTTTATTATTAATTAAAATATAATAATATAATATAAATAAATTACATAGCAGCGCTAAATCTTTGTTTATAATACATTTTTAAGATTTTTATCATTTTTGCATTTTTCTATTACATAACTTTTGCAAAAAAACTTAATGATATAAATAATTTGAATATATAAAATTAAAAAATTTTTATTTTATTAAGTTTGCGCATTTCTTTTTTTTATAATTTTGTGTAGAAAAGGTATTTAAATAATACAAAATAAAATAATACTTCTTTGCCATAATGCCTTTTTAATATATTAATCTAGCTATACAATAATGTTATATAAAAATACTTTTTATCATATTCTTGAAATAATTATTGTTTTTATATATCAGAAATCAATATAGTACATTACATAATTTGAAACGTATATAACCTAAAATTACATTTTGTATACTATAATGACAAAAGTATAATGTCAAAACAAAAGTAATTTCGCGAAATATAAGTTAATGTTAACATTTACCTGCTTTTGTTTGACATATTTTTATTCACTTAATTAAAAATGCTTTTTATCACAGACAAGGGCTGATTAATATACATATGATAAAAGCTTACAAAATTTTCGTACATTTTCTGTTATCAAAACGTCATAAAATCGATATCACGAGCAAAATAGCCTACAGGAATCGTTATATATAAAACTATATTTTTTTTATAAAAATATTATATTAATAAAAACACATACATATTATAGATATTTTTTTTATTTGCAAAACGGTAATATTTTCTACATGACATATAAAACCTTATTTTTTATTATTATTTTTAATAACCTGTATATCATTGGTAAAGCCTATTCTACAATGAGACAGAAGTCAGCGATCAGAAGATATAAGCAAGTCATAAGCCTATTATAAAACATTTATAAGTTGGAACGCAGCTGTCATAAAGATTTGTCAAAATTCAATCATTGTCACTTATAGCTTATGATTGCTTATGACTGACCAATTTTTAATAATTGATAGCTACATTCCAACAATTTATGAATGCTTTATAACAAGCTTATGACTTTCGCTTATATCTTCTAATTGCTGACTTCTGTCTCATTGTAGAATAGGCTTAAAACTAAACTTTTAATTTTTTGTCATAAAATTGTAAATTTGTACATTTTAACGATTTAGACATCTAACAATAAGACATGTAACATAAAGTAATATACATATTCACTCTGCATTTGAATGCTACAATAACTTCTATACGTAAACTCGCATTTATTATTTTTCATATATTTCTAGAAATTAAAAATATTTTTTCTCTAAAAATAAAATTGATAATGTATAAAATTAGAGTATAACTTATTATATATATTGTATATTCTCTCTTTCTATCCAATAAATATAACCCAAGTCTATATATATTACAAGATTTATGAAAAGATTTATGAATTGGTTAATAAATTTATGAAATTATGTGAAAATTACTATAGAGAAAAATTGAGAGATTTATTATTATTAATAATTTATTTTATATTAAGATAAGTTATTTGAATGTGTTCCAATGTGTAAAAATAAACGTTTTTGTAAGGCCTACGATTACTTGGTAATAGTTCTTTTTTCATGTCGTGTGCACATTTGCAAGGTAGACTGGACTTCAAGTTTAATGACGCTATTCACGCGATGGAAGCCAGCGACGCTGCAATACCATTTTATTGTTCTATATACATATAAACAACTCAATACCTACACGCGCAATGCTCTCATTAATGTCACGTAACTGCTTATCACATCTTATTAAGTGCCAGGAAATTTGATTCTGGCCCCGATACAACCGCAAGTTCTAGTTAAATGTGATGTATTATTTCATCAGTCATATTACAGATCGCCTTAACAATCACGCTTTTATATGCGATAAAATCAATGTGTCAAATCGTCGAAATAATGTTGACCAACAAATAAGCTGTAATCGGTAACAATTGTGTGTGTATGTATATGTATTATTGATATGTCATCAATAAATATTATTATAAATAATCAATAATTAAATAAATATTATTAATGATTCTCCTTAGTAACATAAAAACTTTCTCTTTACATTTATATTTTTATCATTATTTAGAAATATTGTATGAACGCATTACTAATTTCTAATTTAACAATTTAAAAACAATTCTAGGTTCTAATGTTATATAAACAATTAATTCAAAAGCTTCAAGAACCGTTTGTAGGATTTTAATGTACAAATAATCTTACAATTCAAACAATGCGAACGTTTTGACCAAAGGTTAAAGCCATCTTCAGCGCAATACAAATTAATATTATTAAATATAAAATGAAAACATAGTTATATAATAAGTCAAGAGTTGCAGAAAAATGAACATTAAACTAAAAGATTACCGCTCAATTTTATCAACTGTCAATAAAAGACCTCGGCTGTTCCCATCTCTTCATAAATATAACATACATTAAAAAGAAATTGGTTAAACAAATTAAAATTATAAAAAACAATGATAAAATAGTAAAAAGAAAAATATATACCTGGTATTAGTAAATACCTTGTATTAGTAAAAACAAAATGAGAAAAAAATAAAGCATAACGTTCGCCGTCATCATTAGTAACTTCAAATTCCATCGATTTTACTAAAACACATTTTTATATTAAATTAAAAAGATGAAAACCAAAAGAAAACATTTTTTAATAAAAATTTAAACTGTAAATATAAAATCAACACACTAACCAATTCTATATAATAGGAACACTGGAATATTCAGGTATATGAAATGTGTACGAAAACTGACAACAAACGAATGCCTCGAGAAACAATAAACAGAGACAATATAAAGTCAAAAGTAAAGAAAGGGAAAGGAATAGAGTGGGAAGAAGATGATGTAGGGAGATGAATATTATGGAGGAAAGAGATTTAACGTGGACAAATAGGAATCCGGAAAAAATTCGGTGTCACTCTATTTATTTATACTATGTGTTTGTCTTTTTATGTGAAGCATTTTGGAAATAAGATGTTTGTAGTACGACGGTTCTCTGTCTAAAATTTCTGTGTCCTGCCATTTAAATTCATGATTGTGGTTTAATTTATATAATAAAACAACCGAAAAAGAGCCTGTTTTCTTATTAATATCTTTACGATGTTCTTGTATCCTTGTTCTCAATTTTCTTTTTGTCTGACCCACGTAAGAAGCGTCGCAGTCACAACAAGTAATTTTATAAACAACACACAAATCCATAAGATCTAATATGTCTTTTCCTGTTTTTATAAATTTACTGAATTCGTTAGTCCCAAAGAAGACAAAATTAATTTTTTTATTAAAATCTTTTAGGGACTAAAGTGTTTAGAGACGTTTCTGACGTAAGGAATAGTAAAATATGTTTGTTCTCCCGAGACTTAGAACTAGACGTCAATGATTTATGTGTGTGGAATTACAATATATTATGAATAGTCGAGAAAATAAATTTTGAAGGATATCCATTATTTAATAAAATTGTTATTGTGTGAATAAAATTCTTCTTATGGTATTTAGGATGAGACAGGAAAAGAATCTTATCAACCAATCAAAAAATGACACTTCTTTTCTGTGATAGTGGATGATGGGAATAAAAACTGAGGTATCTATCAGAAAAGATCGGTTTGTTGTACAAATCAAAAGTAATAAAGTTTTTTTCCACTATAATATTTACATACAAAAACTTGATCCGGTCATTAGCTACAATTTCAAGAGTAAATTTTAAACGTTCGTGTTTACAATTAAAAGCATTAACAATGTCATAAATAAATTTTTTCGGAGCCGCAAATAAAATATCGTCAACATAGCGAAAATAAAAAGGTAATTTAAACGGAAGAGAATCTAGTACAGCATTTTCCAACTCTTCCATAATAAGATCCGCTATTGTAGGCGATAAGGGTAAGCCCATTGGCGTACCAAAAATCTGTTTATAACAGGTATTATTAAAACTGAAAAATGTAGAATTTAATACTAAATTCACATCCACCAGAAATTCATCCAAAGGTAAAGTAGTGTTTTGAGAAATAATAACATTCCATCGCTTTTTCATAATATTAATAGTCTTCTGAATGGAAATGTTAGTAAAAAGGGACACTACATCAAAAGAGGCTAAATACCATTCTGAATCAAATTGAAAACCTTTTAATTTTTTAACTAAATCAAAGCTATTCTTAATATAATTCCTTGGTCTCATAATGCTATTATGTATGGTTTTGTGTAAAAAAAAGAGCTAAACCATGTAACGGGCTATTAATAGAGGAAACAATAATCCTCAGCGGATTACCTGTTTTGTGGATTTTTGATAAGCCGTAAACTCTAGATAGCACACTATCAGTATTCATAACGAATCTATATGTATAGGTATCAATAAAACCTTTTTGCTTCCATCTTGATAATAAAGTTCGTAGATTATCAGTTAATCTCCTCGTGGAGTCTTTATAACAGTATATGTATTCAGATCTGAGAATATTTCAATCATTTCACTAGTATAAAGAGATCTGTTCAACGCGACCGTGGTGTTGCCCTTGTCAGCTCTTGTAACAAAACCTTGGGATTTTCACTCATGAATTTCTTTGTAGAATATAATAATGTTTCTAGAATATAATAACTTTTTATCAGAAAAATTATTGTGGCTACTCCTCGCGTTCTGTATTTTTTGATAAGAGGGACAACACGATCCCTAACAAAGCATTTGACATTATCGCTGCATTTGTCAATATTTCTTTCAATGCATTTAATTAATTCAAAAATTGTAGGCCTAACGTTGATAGTAAGTAAATTGAATCTATCATTGAGTTGCAACAACATCTTCGGGAATAAAAACATTTGAAAAATTGACAAACCAGTGCAATTTATCCAAAGTCGATTCACTCTCGAAATCGAATTTCTAATTCCATTTCACGACATTTCTATAATCTCATAAGAAAACTAATTTTACTTGTTTCAATAAAACAATAGCTAAAACTTTTCATAAACTGTACATTTTACAGCGTCTTGATTATATAAAAATTGATAATATATTAATTAATTTATTTATAATCAAATATTTAAATGTTTAAAAATTTACAGGTAAATAAATTTATTTATTTAATAATACAATAAATAAAATTTTACATAAATTGTACATTTTACAACGTTTTACAGCGTCTTAATACATAAAAATTGATAATATATTTATTGATTTGCTATTAATCAAATATTTAAATATATTAAAAAATGTATAGATAAATAAATTTATTTATGTCACCTGATTGTTAACTTTTCCTCTGGTGAAATGATGTCTATATGCTTCATTCTAGGTCTATAATTATGATTTCTGAATAACTCGATTGCTCTCTTATTGCCACTCAGGATAACAAGTGTTGAAATCTTAGACAGTTCTAAGTCGCTCTAGTCAATGCACGCAATCAAAGTATCTCCTGACATATAGCTGAGAGCGCTATGTATTTGGCCTCCATAATAAATAATGCCATGAACCTCTGCTTCTTATTTTGCCATATGATCAATCTGCCCTGAAACATATAAAAACGCTGCTCGTGATGGAGTGACGGGTGTCAATGTTGTTGGTTCAATCTGCGTCGCAGTATCAAGCTTAATATAATCTAACCTAACTTAACTTAACCGAGACATTCTCCGGATTCTTCTGTTGGTCCGCGACTGATCTCGGATTTTGCGCCTGATGTCTCTTTAAAATATCTGAAGACACACTTCTCAGCCGACTAATATCTTTTTCTAAGATTCTGCATGTAAGGATGTATGCATGATTAATTTTACAAATTTCTTCCGAACTTTTTGGCTTCACTTTGTTGCTTAATTTGTTACTATAGGGTAGAAAAGTGTCGAAACTGGTTAACTTGTCCATATCAAACTTCTGTAGCATTCTTTGAATGTATATATTTTGATTTAGTCGATTTTTCCCTATCTTACAATCTTTGATAATGTTTATGTCTAATAAGTATTTTGCTTCTCCGAGATCCTTTATATTGAACTTCTGAAACAGTTCCTTTTTTAGGGACACTTACTTTCTCGTTATTAGTCAAGATCAGTATCGATGGTTACAAAGTCATCGATAGTTACAAGACTCTTGTTATTTCGTTTAAAATACACGCAAAAGTCGACTTGTGATCTTTTAAATCCCATGTCTGTCAATTTGTCATGGAATTTCTTATTCTGCTGTTTCTATACATAGATTTTTAAAGTTGCCACATTTTTCCTTTTTCTTCGAATTTCACAAGTTCTTCTGGCAATTTACATATATGTCCTTGATTTCTTCGCTTTCTGCACACTCTCGTTCAACATTATTTTCTGTCAGCTCGTTTTGCAGACCAGCGGCCTTAGGCGAATTGATTGAAATTTTGATTTTCGACGTTTTTATATATTTGTAATTTTCCTAAAAATTCTCTTAAAAAATTCCATTGCGACTTCTCGTAACTATCTTTTCATTTCAGGATAAACTGGCAATTCTTTGAGTCTTCGCAGTAGCTTACAAACAGGAAGGGGAAGCTCTTCTCCAATTTTTGTTACAACTCTTTCGGCACATAAGCATATGATCTGCAACCAAAAGTTCTTAAATATGTTAACTCGGAATTGACCCTAATCACAACTCCTCTAGCATTTTATTTCCGACATTAGAGTTTGCTAATCTGTTAGGAAAACGGTGACTGCTTTAGCTCCATCTTTGATAGTTCAGCTTCAAATAGCAAGTTTTTTTTGTTTCTCAATGATAGACCTATTTTCAACACTCGACTACATACTCGAATATATATATATATATATATATATATATATACCGTAATAAAACAATGTAGTCGAGTGTTGAAAATAGGTCTATCATTGAGAAACAAAAAAACTTGCTATTTGAAGCTGAACTATCAAAAATTGAGTATATATATATATATATATATATATATATATATATATTTATATATACATATGTAATTATGTATATATATATATATATATATATATTGGAGGATCAAGATATTTTCTTATATTTATTGACGATTACAACAAAAAGACATTTGTTTTTTTTCCTGAAAGGAAAGAGAATAGTCAAGTCAAATCTTTTTTTAATTCACACTTTGATCAAAAACTAGACTGGAAAAAGAATCTATATCCTAAGCACATGAGTACGTCAATAAAGAATTTAAGAAATACACAAAAAAAATCTGGCATAACACATCAGTTCATAATTACATACGTATATATAAATATATATATATATATATATATATATATAACAAATAAAGAATTTAAGAAATACACAAAAAAAATCTGGCATAACACATCAGTTCATAATTACATACGTATATATAAATAATGGGATTGCATTTCGCCCTCACGGTACCCCCCCCCCCCTCCCATAAGCGGCGGTTCTTCAATGTTTATTTTAGGAAGAAATACCAGCGCCAATAACCAGCGGCTGCAGGAATTTATAAGTGGGGCTATTTCGTAAAACATTTGTGGGACAAGCTTCCGGAACATATGAAGGTGGATCCGGAGGTTCAGACATATCGTCGCTGTCTCGAGCATTACAATCGACCGTGAATGCAAACGCACATTGACGGTCCAGCACCGATGATTAGGGATTGCAGCAAATGTCAGCGAAAATAGGCTGAGGTTAGTGACCACAAGTGTAATAAGTGTGAAAAGTGACAGACAATAAATATGCAGCCAACGAGTCGTCGCGAGGAGGTGGCGTTGCATAAGATGCCATTTGAATTATTGAAAGTTGGTGTAATAGTCAATGCCAATCTAATGGAAAAATATGTGTTCAAGTGTCCCGATGAAATGGAAGAAACTGATAGTGCAGTGTATAGAAAGGAAAGGGTTAAAATTTTTACATGTTTAACACAACATAGAATATATGTGGGATTTAACTTATTTAATGCAGGCACATCTTCATATATGGCATCCAAGTTCTTAATAGTGAAACCGCTTCTCACATGATCCTCATCCATTATTTCAGCCAGCCATTCTTGTTTTTCGAGTCCTTTTACATACACGAGAGAGAACTCTTCTTCATCGTTTTCTTGTTCATTTATGCCAACAATAGCTGCCGTAATCAAGCGCTGAGCCATGCTGTATGGAACATTTCCATCCTCCCATTGTAAGCCATGATAATACTGAGTTAACCACGAGGCTTGACGCCTTTCCGATTTTATGAGCACGCTCCATGGCACAGGGCATGCAAAGAAATAGTGTGACAGGCTATATCCTCTTTTCAGGATTACCGCTTCCTTCACAATAAATCGTTTATTTAGGATAAATCCTTGCAGGTCGACAAACGTTGGTACAGACATGATCTCTTCGATGTGAGTCAGTCGAGAGGTATAACGATACTCTTCAGACATTTCACATCATCTTGATTATGTATCCTCCTTCCCCCTCTCTCTCACACGCGTATTTGTGTAAACATTTTTAGGTGATTTTGCGCACAATGTTGGTCAACGGATTGTACTGGATCACACGATCGTGTGTAATGAGGCAGTGGTATTATTAGGCACGTTTTCCTTACACTTAAACTCTAATCTCACATCCACTGTTGCGCTCTTGACCGATTCGTTTTGTCGAAAACAGTCAATGATCACAAACGGACCGTTTTGTAAAAACCGTGTGAAGGTGAGATTGGGCTCGAGATATTCGTATCCGTAATAGTTCTTGCAGAAACGTGTGTAGGTGTCGTACAGAATTGACCATCTGTTTTTATCAAAATCCAGATTCATGTCGTCGTACGGATGACTTTCCAAGTTCAGAAAAAGTTTCACGTTGGTTAATTTACAGTCGTCGAATCGACTGATATCCTCGGACATGACATTTTTCCAGCCTGTCTGCAGAGTAAAAATTACATATCGCGGCTTCTCTAGTTGAGTCGCGATCTTAATGGCTCACGAATGCTTGGTTGTACGCTGCAATAACAAAACTTTGTATAGATCCCACGAGCGAAAACCCATGCTGAGGTAACGTCCGCTTTCCAGAGCGCGCAGCATCGACAGCTTGTTGATCTCGCTCAACAACGCATGTGGCATTCGCCATTGTATTTTAAATAAGTTGATTACAAGCTCCAACGCCGAATTTCCAAACAGACAATTATTGTCGTTGCGCGATCGTATTAAGATCAATTCGTGACGCGCATTAATCATTACTCGTTTGTAGTCATCACAAAATCCCAATAACATGTAGAGCGGTACGCAGAAATAGAAGTGTCCATTTGCAGAAATCGGATCACTCCAGCCGGCGTTACTCATAACCATGCTTCTATCGAATGATATCGTTACATAGTTTGAGCAAACTTGTTATTCCTACATTTCTGTTGCGATCAATCTCCACACCATCGAGTTCATATCGAATCTCATCAAACATGAATGCGATGCAATTATTTTCCAGTGTCACATTGGATCCCTCAATTGGATGATTTATCCGCAATTCTCCCTCGATGTAGAGGAAACTCTCATACGGCTACGTATACAAATCCTGTTGTTGTATTGGTATTCTTATCTCGTCGCTGTGTCCAAATGTTGTGTTGGCAAACGGGTTGTATGTGTGAGTCTCAATTTTGACGATGCGATCGTCAAAGACTGGCTCTTCCTCGATGTTGAGAATCTCAGTCATTATTCAGATGGCACGCACCGCAAATCCCAAAGATTGTAAAAACGCAACGTTTGACGAGGTGAGTCTTTTCTTCGTGGTTGATTTGATATTAGCGAATGATGTTGCTGCTAGCCTGATTGTGTTCTTCGCGTCCTTATTCAACATAAGCATTCCGTCGCACGAGGTGTTATCGCCGTCGTACGTGCAATCTAACTGTTATTTCTTTGCCTCAAAAATCAAGCAATCGTCCTTCCTGGTCAACAACGCGTAACACTAAATCAGTAATGCCCCGTACGAAGACCGGCAGGTAAATGATCTGTGTCGGCGTTTCCGATATCTTATATCCTGGTGGTACTTTCGGTAAAAATTCATGTATCGTGTGAACGAGTTTACCGTTGCTGTATGCACTTGCGGTCACGTTACACTCTATGCGGATAATGTTCACGTTGATAATATTAATCGGCATGTCCGATTCGTACCATTTTCACGGTTGCAGTATACGATTCGAGAATCCCAGCAGCGATCCAATGTTGTTGGGCATGCTAAAGTTTATTCTGTAGGCACATTTAATCTCGCTTCTCATTGTGTTGTAATTAGCGCGGAGCACTATCGGGTAATCTTCATCGTCGACACCTTTATCACGAACAGCATTATGTTTCCGAGAAAGTGTGCGTTTCAAAAATTCATGTCGCTTGCAGCTCGTACAATCCCTCGGGAATCGTAATTTTCGCGTCGTCTTTGCCGTAGTAAAATTTATTATTCGAGAAATTTACATTCGATATAGTGTGATGAGTTTCAAAGTCCGCCAGATCGAACTCGTAGTCCGCGTTGCTTAAATCTATGAGGGGAAAGTAATTTGCCACGAGGACGCTACTCTTCTCAGTCAATGTTAGCGACATGTTGACAAAACTGAGTTAAATAGCGCAATATCAGTCTTTAAATTCGCGGTAAGAATTCAACCTCTGGAGAAACTGCAAGCACAATTGTCCGCAGATACTCTGATCGTTTGATAAGAGGTGTAATTGTATTCCAATTTCGGCACATTTAAATATCGCGCCAATTCCTCAGATGGTCGAAGATTGCCAAAACTGTCGAAATAGATTGCGCGATCTCCCCTTTTTGCATATGCCACCCAATGAGTGCCAGGACCGTCTGTGCTGTCCAGATTGACGATACCGCTCTCATTTTCTCGCGCGCCATTTATCGGTAAATTATTGTGCATGAAAATACTTCTAAAGCATGAAATGTGCATACGTTTTGCAAGTTGTAACAATTGCAAATTTGTAGTTAACCTTTCGGCATTTTTAACGTTTTTTTTTTATTTTTTTTCCTCGCTCCTCATCCGTATTTGTAAGGGGCAAGATACAGTCCGCGGCCTTCCATGGCGCGATTGTGGCGTAGTATTTCTTGCAACTGACGTTGCACGACTTTTCTATCGTTCACCGCTTTTGCTACGCCAGCCGCTCCGCCAACCAGGGATCCGAGCGCGCCCAGCATTGGTAGAATCGGCAAAAATCCGCCTCGTTTCGCTGCCGAAAGTATCCGTTTCCTCTTCGTCCTTGTCTTCAAGCCCATGCCGAGCTTCGTCTTGACTTTCATCGCTGCCCAAACAACTGTGGCCACGGCTCTCTCACCGAGACTCGAGTCTTTCGCGACGATGCGAGTTTTCGCTTTCTCGGCGAATACCTTATCCGCCGCGTGTTTCTTGTTGTTCCCAGAGTATGCTATATCGTGTTCACGGCACGCCGCGTCCAATAGGTTGACACCTTGATCACCTCTAGCCAATTGCTTTTCCAAACGAGTTCCCGGGCCACAAAATTGATAGCCGGGGATATGAAGCTCGACCGGAAGTGCGTTTATCGCACAATTTAATAGACCTGTGCCTATTTTCGTTGACATTCGCTGCAATCTCTAGACATTACTGAGCAAAGCAAGGGTCCGCGCAGCTATAAATAGGCGGACGTTGGAGGTCAAATCGGGAGTGGGAAAATGAAATTTGTGCGACAACCTCTGACGATACGATGATGAATTGCGACGACAGAGTACGCTACAGCGTGAACAAAGGTGTGCGCAAACACGGTACAATGCTACCGACAACTATACGCGCGATCGTTTGCGGCCCCTCAAACTGCGGTAAAACCAACGTGTTGCTTGCTGAAAAGTCCGCACGGCGTACGTTTCAAGAACGTGTACGTGTACTCAAAATCACTGCAACAGCCGAAATATTGCTATTTATTTAAAGGATTTATTGACGCCGATTGATGAAATCGGCTACTTTACATTCTCCAATAACAGTAATGTCATTCTACCGAGCGAGGCATGTCCAAATTCAATTTTTGTCTTTGATGACGTGGCATGCGACAAGCAAAATACGATAAGAGAGTACTTCTCAATGGGGCGCCACTCAAACATCGACTGCTTCTATCTCTGTCAGACATACACGAGAATACCGAAACATCTTATACGCAACAATGCGAACCTGCTAATCCTGTTTAAACAGGACGCCACCAATTTGAAGCACATGTACAACAATCACGTGAATATCGACATGTCGTATGAGGATTTCAGTAAGTTATGTCGTACTTGTTGGCAGCAAAAGTATGGATTTCTAGTGATAGACAAAGACAGCTCGCTTACAAACGGGCGATACAGAAAAGGATTTAACGAGTTCACGATACCATAGAGCCATTAGTCGTCACCGATAATCCTCCCGCGAAGGAACGTCGAGAAGGGATGAAAACTCTAGAGAGTACTGCCGACATGGCTGATAATATTCGCGAGCGTGAAAAGGTCGCCAAGGAAATTGCGAAGACCGCCGAATCGATCCGCAAGAAACATCGCGCTCTGAAAACCGGAAAGATCGATGACGATATCGCGGTCAAGACTCACTTTAAACCTATTATCGAGCCGCTACAAAAGATTGTCGACAACGTGACGATTTTGGTGAAAAACGAGCCTAACACTGACGACGGCGGTGTGAAGATCGAGACGCGGTATGAGAGAAAGACACCGAAAAAGAGAAAACATAAAACCATCAAGCAATATAAAAAGGAGGAGGAGGAGAAGGAGACACCGAAAAAAAGAAAACATGTGCAAGATATTTCGAAGCCATTGGACGTTTTATTGCCGACAACCTCTACACCGAAAAGCGTACAACTTGTGATACCTAAAACACTCGTAGACAAAAATGTTTTCGAAACCACGCGTAACCCGCCCGAAATATCTCTTTGAAATTGGTTAAAATCGTCGGAAGGTCAACAAATGATGCGAAAGGATTGGGAGCCATTAGGACAGAGTACATGGACGCTTTCCTCGGTGCTGATGAAAAGAAAGAGATTGATAATGTATACGGAGTCTATTTCGGCGAGAATAAAATGCGCATCGGAAACAAGCGATTCGCGATTGACAAAGATGACAATATAATCATAAGCGACACACGGTACATTGGAACGCCAGGATTGTACGAGTTGATCTTCAAGAAAAGGCCTGATTACCGGGATGACGATTTGCGAAAATACAAGCACATATTATTGGCGACAAACGCGCATTAACGCAATTTTGATGCGCAAGGCCGTGTGAAGAGTAGCAAGGGGGACAAGTACAAACATATAATCGCACCGTTGATGCGGGTGGGATCGGAAAGCCCAAAATCTGGCAGGGGAATGCCTCGCGCTATGGCGCTAACCGACAATAAGATTGATTACGTGACGACCCCAACGAGCTAGTGGATCGCCTACGATTGCTCGACGCTTCGCGCCAAGCCGGCAACAACGCGCATGACAATAAGATCCTGTCGATCATCGAGGAACTTCGGGAAGCGGGTATTATTATAAATTAAACGGGGGTCCCGACAATCTATTCAGTTCATCGTATGACATTTTACAAAGCATTGAAAAAAATGTTTATCAATAAATTTGGATTATTTGAGAGGAAAAATGATGCAACCCCCGGCACAAGCGATCATTGGTATAGATTGATTAGAAAATGCGTGCGCAAAAACGCTCTGCATTGCGTCGCTACAGATTATGACACGAGATCGCGCAAGATTCGCCGAGTAGCCCAACCTGAGGCTGTAAATGAGGTTGGTTGAATTTCTTTTCAATTGAATTCCCGGTCAGAAAATTTTAGAAGATCCTTGTCCTTCTTCGTGCCACGTGGTCGACAATAAAAATGGTTAAATCACAAGAGGCCTGAATACCGCAGGTGCCCGAATTACGTATGATAGTCTCTCAAGGATTGGAGTAATTATGAGAGATTCACTTGACTCGATTTTGCAGTATAATTACGTATTTAATAAAGAAACAGATGATTCTACTATACACGATCACTTCAATTGACTCTCATGCTCACGCTTTACAATTCACGGATACCGATGCCGTCAACAAATTGTACCTGGAACAGTGCTTTAAAACATTGATGATCCAACAGAAAGAGTCAGATGAGAAGCTGGTTGCGTTAGAGAAGGATATAAGAGCGTTGGAGACTGCGATAAAAGAGCTTTTGCGTGCGCCAAACACTATCTCAGAAACAGACATCTAATAAGCGGTTGGCTCAGAAACGTCTATCAAACAGTTGTGAAACGGCTAGAAGGGATTCTCGAGTGGTTGCAAACAGTTGTTGAACAGCTACGAAGGATTATCAGCGTACTACTAATCTACAATGAGCAGCGACGGTAGTTATGTGACCGCTGAAAACTGCAGTGAAAAGTCTAGCAGTGAACGGCGTATCGGCTGCTGCAAACGAGGCTACGTACAACTCACTAAGGGTTGCGAACGAGGCTACGAACAAGTACTTAAAGGCTGCGATCGCCTCAAATACGGCTACGAACGGACCAGGGCGGGCTTCGAACGGGTCAGAAACGACTTGGAACGAGGCTGCGATCAAGTCAGGAACGATTTTCGAAACTGTCAAAGACGTGAGTGAACAGCCAGCTAACTCAAAAGAACGAGAATCTAACCCGAAAGAACGAGGCAAGAACCCGAAAGAACGAGAATCTAACCCGAAAGAACGAGATTGTTAAATAAAGAACCAAAATAAATAGTGAAAAGAACAACAAGCAACAAAGTTTGGAGAGACGGCAGTTGGTAAACAAGTTGCATGCGTCAGCGAGAAAAAATTTCCTTCGAAGACATGTCATAGTGCGGGGATACGATGATCTGTGGCAAGCCGACATTGTCGAGATGCGTCCGTACTCCCGTTTCAACAAAGATTACCACTAACATACTTACCGTCATCGGTGTGTTGAGCAAGTAGGCGAGATGCGTAGGCTGTACCACTCAAGAGTAAAGGAGGAAGCGAGATAGCTGACGCAATTGCCGAGATAATTTGGAATAGCAAGAGATGCCCGAAAAACATGCAAACCAATAACGGGAAGGAATTTTACAACGCCGATGTGCAACGATTTATGCGAAGACATGACATTAATCATTATTCTACATATTCAGTATTGAAGGCGTCGGTCGTCGAGCGATTCAATCGCACGCTAAAGAACGACATGCGGAAGATGTTTACGCTGAATGGCACTTACAAATAAATTGACACGCCTCGTATCGGATTACAACGCACGCAAGCATCGAACGATTGATATCCGACCCGCCGACGTTACCCCCGCGATTGCCGAAAGACTCTTCACTACCGTGTACAATCGTGTAAAAATTGCGGACCCGGCAAAGTTTAAAGTAGGTGATCAGGTACGCGTCAGCAAGTACAAACAACTTTTCGAGAAGGGATACACGCCAAATTGGACAACCAAGGTGTTTAAGATTGTTAAAGTGCAGCATACTAATCCTGCAACATATCTACTCGAGGATTATCGCAAGACATCTATCGCTGGAGCGTTTTACGAGCACGAGCTGCATTGCGCAAATTATCCGGATGTGTACCTCGTGGAGAAAATACTGCACAGGAGGGGTGAGGAGGTTTACGTGAAATGGCTGGGATTCAACAGTTCGCACAACTCTTGGATACATAAAAACAATGTTATTTAATGTGCATCATATTTTATTCAATCATTTTATTTTATAACATAATATATATATTGTATAACATATATGAATTATATAACAAAAAATATATAATCCTTATTAATACATCCTTACAATATTTATAAACATGTGAAATATAATAAATATAATATAAATATAATATAAATATAATATAAATATAATATAAATATAATAAATATATTAAATATAATTTATTTACAACGGTATTCGATAATGTCCCCATGACAAGGTGTCGGCCGAATCAGGTACGACGTACCGCTTGTCGTCGTAGGGACTTAGAGCAATTTTCGTCTCGCTGATGATATACATTTTATGCAATTTCGATCTTATACATGACTGCTGACGCGTCATTTCAATTTCTTTATTAAGACAGCGCGTATAATCGTCGAATGTTATACTACGCGCTACGACGTTACTTTTGACACCTTTTGCCTTTTTAGTGTCCTTTTTACCATCCACCCGCAAAGCATACATTTTTGCTCTAAGCTCGACGAATTCGGTCATTATCGCACCGTTATTCTCATCTTTTATCAGACCCGGTACTTTTTTATTCTCAAGCGGTATACCGTACGCATTATTCGCAGCGTAATCGCTAGTATCGAATCGAGCGATATCGCGTTTCAAATTTTCATATAGATATCCTCGCATTTAATTTGATATATTAAACTGTCCGTGTCGGTGTACATTACTCGACAATTGTCACGATAGAGCGGTGTATTCGTGATGAAATTCATAAAAACATACTTTCCATATGTCGAGTATGCACATGCCGACGTAGATTGGTTTGTAGAATTTAACTTTGAGTTTGTGTAATTCTATGGCAACTAATTTTTCCGAAAATATGCTTGTACTATAAAAATTTGGCTTCGCGATCATTGCCTCCGCACCGTACCGTCCGTCCCATTTTGTTAATAATTTTACATCCACATGATTGCGCACATTTTTCATCGTTTTACCAAATACCGCATTATTCATTAATTTATATAAATTTTTTTCAAAATTGTTTTTTTGCTTCGGTTCTAACTGTGTGTTGAGTTTGATGTATTTTTGAAGCCACGCTGACTGAGTAAATTGTAGTATGCGATATATTTTTGTTATGCGAAGCCCATGGCGTGTGCACTGCTGCAGATTACGATAGTGTATTACGTAACGCTTTTTATCGTAAAGCGTTGCGAAGAATTTATACTCCCACTTGCCAGGCGGCTTGTCGCGTGTCGGGCAAAACAGTAGGTCAATGTGCGCGTCATGAAGATGCTGCGGATGCTATAAATCTACTTCGAGAACATAGCCTATAGGCGAATCGAGCGCGATAGATGATATATCAAAATTCGATACATCGTCGACCCACCGAAAATTGGCATGCGGCAATGGTTGACACATTGCCCATCCGGACAAATTATTTACATCAAAATACATGAGGTAAAATGAGGGTTTCAATGGGTCGTACGATTGCATGTACTTGTTATTAGCCTGTGCGTATCCGCGACAATGCCCAGCCGCTATCGCGTTCCTGGAACTCTTCTAGCAATGCTAGCGTGGGCTCGATTACGCGGCGCTCGTACCACTCGCGTACATCAGACGTGCAAAAGAGTTCAAAGTTTCTCGTGTTGACCTGAACATTGACTAAGGCCGCCGCGTATACCTCGTTCGACAAACATAACCATATCAAAATCTGTTAATAATTCAAATTTTATATTTGTATGTTTTAACATAGCGTCCCATGTATATCCGGAAAGAGTATAATAATACGCGGGATCGAGTCCGTAACTTTTTATACAACTGTCGCGAAAATTTTCAAATATATCAGCCAATAACAAAACATCAATTTTTAAATATAAATCAATATATTCGCCTAGAGTTCGAAGGGAGAATCGGCTCCAGACGGTCTTAGCGTGCGCGTAATCACTCTCGGATACTGTGTCGCCGGTCAGAGAGCTGTAAAATGAGTCGCGCGGCGGTAAACATGTGTCTTGTAATCTGCCCACGCAGTCTATGTATTCATACGGAAAGACGCCCTTCCATGTCAATAAATTAAACGTATTTGTCGATAAATTTTGATATTCCGAATGTAAAATTTTTAGTTTATTTTTATCCAAAAATGACGCTAATTTGTCAAGACTAGCACTGAGAAATTTATACAAATCGATGAAGCGTAATTTAATATAATTTTTCGAATTATTGTCTTGCGTCAATCTAACAGTTTTCGAGAATGATATATATTTTTCCTTTGTTATCGGCAGTAATTCGATTTCCCTTTCAAACGCTGTGGCTATGTCCTTGATAATAGAATGTGCGTCGTAATCTGATAAATTGTGAAAGACTATAGGAATACAAAAAGATTCTTTGTAATTTAAGTTACAATTTGAGTGCGCGGGACCCCTGTACCGCCCGGTGAGATGGCAATGATCGCGGACGCGTGTATCGTCTTCGTCAAACAAACGTTCGCATATATGACAATGCGTCGCGCTGCGAAATTTTACCCACTCGTCAGGCGTTAAATTTACCATGGGGACATTGGTTGTTAAAATATTTTTTACGCATATTGCTAAATTTTTAAGCTGTTCGGCGAACCACGCAACGTAATTGACACTGCGGCGGGAATTATAAGTAGATAACGAATTGTCATACGAACACTGTAAGGTAAAGTTGGTAGTAAGGTAAAGGGGTGTTGTGTGCCGGGTTTTGTTTTTGGACCATAACTTTCTCAAAAATGCATATTGTTGTAATGTTAAACATTCTATTTTTAGCTTATCTTATTGCCGAAGAACCTGTAATAGCAGTTTTTTGAATTTCGCAAATTTTGAAATTGTTTTCGAATTCTGAAAAAAAGTGTAAATTTGGGATTTTGAAAATTTGTGGGGTGTTGTGTGCCACGACTGTAAATAGTAGAAAATAGCATTTTTTGATAAATGTTCTTTATTAAACTTTGAAAAAATGAAAATATACGTTTATAATTATAATAGAAAAAAAGTTTAATCAGTTTCAGCCGCTTCGCATTGAGAACAAGTGAAATATCCTGTTTTCATATTTGCACACTTTAGATGAACAGCCCGATCGCATTCATTGCAATGAATTGCGTAATATTTGCTTCGGCATACTTTTGTAAGTATTGCGAGGCATAGTGACTATGAAAATCCTGTGAAAAAGAAACAAAAATTTAAAAAAAGTAATAAAATTCCACTTCAAAAATTACTGCAATTACTTTACATTTGCATGAAAAATGCAAAGAATGCGTTAAAAATGTCTAAAATGTATGACACATGTACGCTGCGTTGGTAAAATGTTGAAAATGGAGTGGCACACAACACCCCATATGCTACATTTCGAAATAGCCACCATAACCTCGTCACATGCTACATTAGCACAAAATCACTTTAACGATTTTGAAGGCAATAGTCCATAGATACTTTTAAATATCTGAAGATTTACCTGTCGCTTCACTTGCCTGCAAAATTGCGTGAAGAAGAATCGTCTAGAAAACTTTACGGAGCACAACGAAACGAGAACAATTCGTAAAACTTGTGGGACGCGTGCACAAGCGTCGGATGCTCATGAAAAGTGAGAGTAGGTCTAGAAACTAAGCTGACATTACGTAGATGACGTCATACTAATCTGACATGGCGGTAAACTGAGTGGCACACGACACCCCATGGCACACAACACCCCACTTTACCCTACATAATAAGCTAGACTAAATACTTGGTGGTGTTGATAATTTTTGGCATCTTCGGTCTTTGCCAAAACACACTCCAAGTCGGCGTACACCACAAACGGCAGCAGCTTCTTCCTCGTGTAGTTGTCGAAGCCGAGCCACTTGTCTTTGTCGCTCGGTAACCGGATAGCGCAGTCATTCAATTTTCCGCAGTCTATCGTATGCGTCTGTAACTGGTCTTCCGAATAGAAATAATGTAGGCATCTGTAAAAATAAAAAATTATAATTTTATTTAAAATTATTTTTAATATAATTTAAGTATAATAATATATACGTACCGATCACAGATATATTTTCTACATTTGTGTTTACTCAATTTTGAGCTCACGAGGCGAGATAGATTTTTTATCAAAACAAAATGTCCGACGCTGTTTTCGTCCTCCACGTACAGCAGATTGACGTGTCTGTTTTTCTTTTTTTCCGAAAGACGTAGCGGGACGATGTTCTCGTTCTCGATGATGTACACGTTTACGAAGATGTCACTTGCCAGTTCAAATTTTTTAATTTGATTCACAGTCACTGAAAACTCAATGTTCTAGAGATTCAGCACTGTGATGTAATGCGGATAGGAGGATTCTCGTTCCACATTTCTTTCAGCGTACAGTTTCAGGGTACAGAGCGACCACCACTGATCATGCGAAACACGCATTGTCCGCTGATTGCACATTAACAACCGCTCTCTTTGTCACAATTTTTTGCGGTAATTTGACATGACATCCCGCGCTCATTGGATTGTACTTGTTGATATTCACTGTCAAATCTATTATCCGCGACAATGCCCAGCCGCTATCGCGTTCCTGGAACTCTTCTAGCGATGCTAGCGTGGGCTCGATTACGCGGCGCTCGTACCACTCGCGTACATCAGACGTGCGAAAAAGTTCAAAGTTTCTCGTGTTGATACTTTTATTGGCGCGTTTATCACTTGATATAAATTTACCGTTGAAAACAGTGTTCACTTTCACACTAACGTGTCTTTGCAGCATATTCTCCACGTTCTCGACTATAATGTCTTTGGCATTTTCCAAAAATTGACGCGGTTCGATATAGTCTGCATAAATTACCGCACCGGTATACGGTTATCGAACGCCGTATCGATCTCGCGTCAAACGAGTCTTTGCGCGTTATTGCCGCCGCCACTGTATTCAGGCACGGATCCACCGACATACCGTCTCTGCAAGCGATTCTTTACACCCTCGAGTCGCGCTATTCTAGCCACCAGAGATTGTCTATGCCCAATCGAGAGACGCGGACGCTTGACACGGCTGCGTTCTTCCAGCTCTTCGATAAACTCTTTACACTCTTGCAGCCATCCAAAATATTCGCCCAAGGTGGCGACTTGGCGGGAACGCTCCAACAGGTCGCGCTCAACATTCTCCGCGTTCTCCATTTTTTGTAAAAAATTCACTTGTACTACACAGATATAATTACTTTGATTATACACTAAACTTTTTTCTCACAGCTATTTTTCCTTGAGAAAAGCATGGTTCTCGTGGTCACCGTACTTTGATTTGACCCGGCAGCATCAGGGTTCTCATTATATATCCCGTTCAACCCTTTGCTCGTCAACGTATGAACGATTGTTTAACTTCCCCGATTGATTTCTCCCCGGTGATAATTCGTAGAAATTTTTTCTAGGAAAAATTTAGATAACGTAGTAATTGTATCTGATTATAAAGCGGCCGCCGATTTTTGGCGCTCGCCAAAGGAACGGTATAAGATTTCACAGTTTTTGTTTAACTTCCCCGCTTGATTTCTCCCCATGGATAATTCTCAGAAATAGATAACGTAGATTATAAAGCAGCCGCAGATTTTCGGCGCTTGTTTTGTTTATAAATTCCTGCAGCCGCTGGTTATCGGCGCTGGTATTTCTTTCTAAAATAAACAATGAAGAACCGCCGCTTATAAGGGGGGGGGGGGAGTAATACCGCGAGGGCGAAATGCAATTTCCCCGCGAAAACATGTCTCGACGCATTCGCCGCAGATAATTGATATATGATTATCTTGTAATAGATATCGTTGTATTAGATATTTGTTTATCTTATCTTGTTTATGTAATAGATATCTTACAAAGATGCCGCATTCGCCGCAGATAATTGATATATGATTATCTTGTAATAGATATCGTTGTATTAGATATTTGTTTATCTTATCTTGTTTATGTAATAGATATCTTACAAAGATGCCGCTTATCTTATCTTGTAATAGATATATGTTTATCTTTTGTATATAAACATATCAGGTAACATGATCCGATAATCGCCCCTTATCTGCTGATAAGACCCCCCGCCCGCGTGACGTCATACCCCCTCGCCCCCGAAAACCCCCCCGCTCCGCACCCCCCGCAGATCCGAGTTAGAACCCCCATAGTATAACTACTTATATATATATATATATATATATATATATACAGGATAATTAAACCCCCGTTTCTTTCTAATAACAATGTCCTAAAATTAGATTAACAAACTTCAATAAAGGTAGTTATAAAAGACAAAACAATTTTGTCAATAAACTCATTTGCATCGTAAATGAATCATTTTGACAAGTCATTGTGTTGTTGTTGTCGGAAAGTACTGGATCGTACACTAGATTACACAGTGTCGCCTGTGTACGATGCCAAAAAGCACCGAGTGATAATGCGTATCTAACTGCATAGAGCTTATACTAATAAAGAGACCTTGCCTATATGTCAACCATAGACAAGTCCGCGTAAAGAGGATTAATAGATGGATATTCTGTCACATGGTGGCCTCCTACTCGTAAGAGGGAATAAGAAGCGCACAATCACGAGCGGAGTTAACAAAAATAATTTAAAACTATTATTATTTGGTTTTGATGTAAATTGTTAATATTATTAATGTGTTAATTTCAACTGAATAGATCTGTTATATATGTTCTGCATAATATCAATAATATCGTACTTATTTTTGATATGTTTCATTTTTAAATATCTTATTTTCATTTTATTTGACTTTATTATTATTATTTAATAATATATATATATATATATATATATATATAATTATTATATTATTTCTTTTTAATTATACCAACAAATTTAGGCAGGTGTTTTCTGTTACAAAGCAGGCTGTTTACAGAGAATACAATACGCAGAAAGTAATCCAATTTGTGAATCTTTAACAACTAATATAAGTTCTCGGTAAAACATCATCAGTATGATTGAATTATCTATATGTTTCGACGTCAATGCAATAATTTAATTTTTCCTATCTTGTAAGGATATCATGGAGACTGTTAATGTAAATTTTTCTCTGGAATTTGTTCTAACTATTAACTAAATTGTTATTGCGTCGATATTATTGTCATTAAGGAGTGTCCACATTTTATTTAGATAAATATTTCTATGAAGGGCCACGGTTTATTTAGATAAATATTCCTATCAAGGGCAACATTGTTCTTAACAATGTTCCGCCTTAATAAATGTTATGTCAGAATTTTCAGACATAAAAATCCTGACATAACATCTGTTTGTCGCTAGCGCAATCCTTTTAAATCTAATTAATTGTTAGCGAGAGATTTGCTACAGAGAGATCAGTAAGTTTTTTAATGATTAGAAAAGCTCTGCTTCCACCTGTGACATGTATAATAGAAGGGATCTTGGCAAGGTTTACCTAATCTTGTCTCTGTCTCGAGATATATCAGTGTTTGCCACGCCATCTATAATGTCTTTAATATCACAGAAAGCAAATAACATGGGAAACATCTGCACAAAATGCTGGCATGCTATTCTTCTATGTGCCAAATTGCCATTTTATACTTTTTTATACTATGAAAAATATAAATAGTTCAAAAAATACATATTTAAAAAAAATACATATTTAGTTAAAAAAATACATAGGATTTTATATTTTATTTTCAAACTTGTTTAAAAAAACCTGTTCAAACATGTTTAAAAATAATTAACCTGATAGTATAAAGCATAAGATATATAAAATAATTTTTCTCAAATTTTTAATTTAAAAATATCGCTTCAAAAAAGATATTTTAAATCAAAAAGTGCGATTCTTGAGCTTTTTAAATACGTATATATGTATAAAAATAAAAATCTATTTATATAAACCAAAGTTATATAGATTCACGCCAACATTACTTGATGGACTGTCTCTAATAACTTGACAATCAAACAATAGAAAAACTTGATGATACATACTTATTTGTTACTATTCAATATTTCCATAAACTTATTAAATTTATGACATCAAAAAAAAGTTGTTTAGCATGGAATATTCCAAATGTAAATCTATTGTCAGGATTTTTCTTGTTTATAATATTTTTTTTTAACTTAAACAAAGAGAGCTGTAAGAGTATCAGAATTGATAATTCGATTGCGTTGACATTACAAAAAATAAATAATGATAAAATTAAACAAATCAAATATAGTAGGCCAACTAAACGAGCAAATAAATAAGGTGTAAAAATTTATTAATAGTTAAATAATTAAATTAACATTCCGTTACAGAATCGATATAAATTGTAAACGTTTCGACTGCACTACAGTCTTTATCAATACATAAAAGTTAAATATTAAAATACAAAGTTAAATGTTAAAAATACAAAGTTAGTTAGATATTAAAATATAAAATTAAAACGATTCTTCGCTGTTGACCAATAGATATGCAAGGCGATTGGTCTGAGATGCCAAGTTATGCGACATTTAAACATGCTGCGGATATAATACGCGAATTAAATCAATGTCAGAAAAAATTAAAAAATCTTTCAACTTACATTATCGTTTTAACAAGTCCTTTTTCCCGATATTTCAAGTGTGTGTTGCGAAGTCTGAATAACAAATGTCAAAATAGAGAGCGTGATGTATTTATTTATTACCAATGTTTTTTCTAAATTATGATTCAGCAAATTTTTTAAGTATGTCAAAATAACTACTGTCTAACAATTCTGTGTCTTTATTTAAATTAATTCCATTTTTCTGTTCTTTAATGTGGATCATTTCAGATATTAGTCTTTTATGGTAATTCTTTTCATGATCCATAATTTTAATATTGTCCCAGTCAAATGTATGTTGTTCGTTTAGAATGTGTTCCGTGACAACCGAATGTCTAGCAGAGTCTAATTTAATATTATTTTTATGTTCTTTAAGTCTCGTTCCTAACTGTCTTTTTGTCTGTCCGACATATGTGGCGTCACAATCGTTGCAATTCAATTTATAAATAACGTTAGAATTCGTGGGGCAATTATTTCTGTCCTTTTGAACTTTTATGAAGTCATTCAATTTTTTAATGCAACGATATCCTACCATTACGTCAGGTCTTCTTATTGCTGAAGCAACTTTCTCAGATATTGATTCTATATATGGTATGACAAAATATTTAATGTTAGTATTAGTATTATTAGTATCTGTTATATTGTTATTATTAGGCTTGTTAAATTTCTTAGTTGAGAGATTTTTTAATCTGCGTTTTATTTCTGTGAAAATTAGATCAAGAGGATAACCGTTGGATAGCAAAATGTTAATAGCTTTCTCTATATTTTTTTTGTGAAATTGCGGATGTGATAGTAATAAAGCTCTATCTACCAAGTTATAAATTGTTCCTATTTTATGGCAAGTCGGATGATTTGAAAAAAATGAAAGTAATCTACCTGAGAATGTCTTTTTGTGATACCAATCTAAATAAATTTTATTATCTATTACTTTGATCATTATGTCTAAAAAGCTTATACACCGATTATCCTCTTTTTCCAATGTAAATTGTAGTCTATCGTTATAATTGTGAGATATATAAACACAAGGATAAATTATTAGAAATCGTACACGACCAAACTGGGCAAAAGTATTAGTTTATTAAATCTTCTTCATAACGTTTCGACCTTTGGTTTAGGTCATTATCAAATGAAAGAATCGTTAAGTGTTAAAATGTTAAAAAGCCAAATTTTTTGATGTTATTATAATAAAATTAAATATATGATGATCATCACTTTAAAAATTATATACATATATATGTATAAACACTGTGTCTTCTTTGACGTTTGACTTCAGTCAATAGTTAAACTTTTTTTGAAAATATGATATTTCTATGTTATAGACAGAATAAAATTCTTGAAACAATAATAAGTAATAAGATTTTATGTTTCTGATTGTTGACAAATGTTAGATATTCTGCTATTTTGAAAACTAAAAATCAATTAGCGAATGAATTTGCTAATACAATTATATAGGTTTAAGAAATAAAATAAATTTATGTATTACACACACACACAAAGAATATGACATAACACAGCAAATACAGCAAGAAAATTTCATTGTTGGTCAACATAGGTTTGCAAACTTAATGGCATATTATAAATCATAGGCAGAAATCTATTTTAAAATTTAAATATTTTTTATTTGAATCGAGAGATTTTTCTAGCTCATATTAGAAATTTATAGTGTATTGTAGTAGTATTCAAATTAAAAAAAGCAAAAGATTTGTGTAATAAGTCGTTTAAATGCAAACCTTGTATAGGAATCTAATCTCTACAAAATCATCGTTTTTATAGGATTATTATTTTAACGGATTTTTCAATGAATTAATAGTAGATTTTTTTATAATAGTAGAAGTTGGGGAAATAAAAAATTATTAAGTTATTGAATTTTTTATAGCTTATATAAAAATATTTACTAATAGCTGTCCCCTGTCACGCTTTGCTGTGTGTAGCTATAGGTATATAAAAACACGCGCGTATTTATTCGAATGCAACGTTGTGCAAAAATTTCAAAGCAATTAGTGAAGAACTTTCGGAGATTTAAGATTTTGAACAAACGAACATTTACATTTTTATTTATATAGATATTTAATCTGTAAATTTTATTTCAATTATTATATACTACAAGAAATCCCATGACACGAGATCCATACATTAAGGGCGTGTTATTAAAGTTATTTAGAGTTGAAATCGTCTAATAAACATATCCGAAAAATTAAATTAAATCTTATTTCCTTCCTTTTTCAAATATTTACATCAATAGTTGTAATTCTGTTAGAAAGAGCATTTTTAGACATTTGTTTATTAAACAATTTTAACTCTAAATGACTTCAATAACACGCTCTGAATGTATGAACCTCGAGTCACTCTGTATATAATTGACTAATTAAGAGATAGCTGAAAAACACATTAATATAAGCGTCAAATGTTTAAATTCAATAGTTTAGATAAAATATTTATGAAAACATTATACAAATTATTGAAATTTAATTATAGCATAAAAAAAAGGAGAGAGAGAAAGAGGGAGGGAGGGAAGGGAGGGGAGAGGAAGGAAGGAGGGGAGGGAGAGGGGGGAGAGAGAGAACTGTTGCTAAGACATTTTTGCAGAATTCTTATTGTGTAATAAAAAAAAATTAAGTGCGGTAAACAGGACCAATTAAGAAAACAACATTGTCTCGATTACCGTCGCCTCAGTATGAGAGTGCTTAGTCTTAATAATATAGTTCGTCGAACACCGTAATAAGCTACTGATATCTCGGATAGTGTTATGTACCTGCGATAATTTGCTTGCTATTGTTTTATCCAAATGTTGAAGATGGTCCAAACTAGAATCGAAGCGTTCGAATAAACGATTCAATTTATCATTACGTGTTATGCGTATTAATAACCACGCCTGGCTCTTAATTGGCCCTGTTTACCGCACTTCATATTTATTATCAGAGCCTCTTACTGTTACTTTTTTTAAGAGAATCGAGGACATTACACGTGATTTGGATGTCATTCCATCATATACAGCAATTAACAGTCTCCGTAAATTCATTAAAGTGCACAAGGATAAGTTACCAAGAGAACTCCATAATAATGTAGTTTATAAAATTGATTGTATGGATTGTGATGCGTCGTACGTAGGGCAGACGGGTAGATTGTTGAAAACTAGGATGAAAGAACATCGCAACAACATAAAAAGAAACGCGTCACAATTATCAGTCATATCGGAACATAGATTATTGAACCATGAATTTAATTGGGAGGATGTAAAAGTCTTAGACGAGGAGCCTTTTTTAGGTAAACGTTTGATATCCGAAATGATCCACATAAAACGTCAGAGGAATAGTTTAAATTTACATAGCGACACTGATAAATTAAACGAGAATCTTGACCTGTTAATAGAAAAATTTACCAAAATCTAGCTTTGTGATTTTACATAGCCGGGTTTTTTTGTTAGACTTTTGATATGAGTGCCGATTAGTTTAGTTGTTTTTATTTTATTTTTATTTTCATATTTTATTTTTATATTTGTTTTTTGCGTATATATGTATCGACTGTGTCGAGGTACGAATACCGCACAGTCGTTAGAGTGATGTGTCACGTGTAGCATCGTCTTCTCTCTGTTTTTGCTGTCGGGGTGAGTGTTCTTCCCGGTTTTTAATTTTTAATTCTTGTGAATTGTTCTACGTTTAATTTATACCATGTTGATTAGTGTTGGTAAGGGAGTCACTGCTCCGCTTCCTTCCTGACGATGGTCACCGTTAGGGAGACACTCCGACGGCCGGACGGTTTGAATAGGGAGGAGAATGATATTTAATTTATTTGCGGATTGTATGTATACGAGTTTTATAATTTTCTGATTGTACCGATTATCTTCTATTTTTGTTTCTTTGTATTTTGCAGCTACTGAAGAAGACCCGAAGTGGGTCGAAACGTTTAGAATTTAATAAATGAGTTTGACTTGAGATCTCATTTTAACAAATTTAATTAGTTTAAAGAATAGTTATTACTTTTATAATTTTATTTTATATTTATATATTATGTTAATCTTGTTAATATACTGTACATTAAATATTTGTATTTTAATAAATAAGTTTTAAAAACCCATTCTTACATACATTGTATATTGTATCTTGAAATTGATCTTAATGTTTTATTAATATAAATATTTTTTTAAATTTAATCAAATATTTTTCTTCACTGAATATTTTTACTAAAAGATATACGTGAGAAATAAAATAAAAGCAGATAATTTTCTTACAAAATTATATATTTTTATTTTATTCTTTTTCATATTATTTTTGTAAATTATTTTTACAAACATACATATACATTTTTACACATACTTATAAGTTGTCACCTATTAATACAAGAGATTTATATCTATAGAAATAATTTCAATTCAAAAAATTAAGTTTATTGTTTCATAAAAGGATTTCTTGCGTATTTTATCAAAAAATTTGAATGTATATATATATATATATATATATATATATATAACTCGAAAGATTTCCAAAGTTATAAATTCACTTTTATATTATACGGAATTGTATTCCAAAATTTGAATATTTTCAGTATCAGAATCTGTAATAACATAACATAATAGATGTAGTGATGTAGTTTGCATAAGTATCCATTGATAAACACAATTTATCTTTAAATAGTTTATCTTTAAATTAGCAATAATTTTTTCAACCATGTTAACATCCATTTTTCTAATCAAATGCTTTTTAGTGATTTAAACGTGTCCTAAAGTGTTTTTTGATCAGATAATAAATTAATAATTAATAACTAATTATATAATTTCCATAGATATTTTAATATGTTTTTAAAGTATAACTATAGGAGAATAAAAATTTAATATAGTAACAGAAAAATTGTAAGCCAATAAAGATAGTGTTTCAATAACGCTACATTTTATGAAGATATAATATACATATAATATATTCAATTCTCTTCCTATTTAAAGATTCAAGTAAAATACTATTTTATTAAAAAAGATAAAGCAATAATTGAAATAAATTCTTTTTACTCCCTACAAATAAAAATGACAAGTAAAAATAATCAACATTTTAACAGAATAGTTCATTAGCACTTTTTGCAATCTGATATTTTCAACATCAAAATAAATAATTAAATCTTAAAAGAAAATTCTGCTGAAAATCTTCTCAAATTAAAGTCATTTATCTATTTATATTCTATTTTTATAATCTAAAACTTAATTTATGGTTTATTTTAGTCTATGTAATCTACACATTATTAATACGTATAACTTTATTATATTCATAAAAAGAAAAACTGTTCAAATTCATATCAAAAGACTTACTTGTAATACGACGGTATATTTTAGAATTATTCTGTATAAATAATAAAGATTTTACATATAGAGCTTGGCTTCATATTGTCTTATGGAGTATTATTGTTCGCTTGAATATTCAATAGACATATTTACTTCCATATGGTGAGTGCATCACGTACGTACATTGCATGTCATCACCAGGAAGCTCAGTAAATTGACATTTGCCATTTGTGTCTGAAGGTTAAAGCGGAACTGTCACAGGTCTTGAATTCGTTAGAAGAACAAATATTAAAACTCTAAAGAAATATAAAAGTAATGTAATATGTTATATGTGTGTGAGAATCTAAAAGAAATTTCTCTTTTTATATAAATTTATTTTGTAATTTAACCCATGACATAGGTATATACATATATATATTTGTATGTAACAAATTCCCTAGTAACTATAAATGTTTATTTGCGTAAAATGTATGCATAAAAAACGATCAACCTACGTCAAATATAAAAATACTATATATTTAAATTATTATTTGTGAACTCTTTGAATATAACTCAATAATTAAAATATGTGCGTTAATCCATGGATAGTATTTATCTTGTGAATCTTCTGAAATATTATGAACTAAAATATATAATTTTCCGGATTTTTTAAATCGAATATGAAAGCGTTTACATTATACAATCTAAATCTTTCAGCATCCTTTCAGACAGCTATTGATTACACAGACTGCTTATATGCAGAAATATGTTCCGCCTCTAATTTATCTTCTAGTTACTATTTTCTTTATCCATTTTTGTCTTTTTTTCTTTTCTTTTAATTTTCCTTTCTCTAATAACACTGGCTATGTGTTATAAATACTTGTTTCGCTATTCCTGAACTATATAAACTACTTGGTAAGCTTGCAAATGGCTGCCCACCGTCTGCGCCATGCAGTAATGACATTGAAATATATACTTTCCAAGTAGCAGAAGGAACATCTTCTATAATAGCCTAGTTCTCTTGTACCAATTTCTTTCCGCTTGAAATTAAGCAAATGTCATAATGCGTTGGCACGATTAGAAAAATAGTGACCTAATTGAATAAGAATGCAAAATTTTATTAAAATAAATTAAATATTAAACAATTATCTTAAAGAGTAACACTAGTTTAGAGCTAAAAATTATTTTATATTAGACAAAATGTTCCTAAGGATTTTTGGATATTAAAAACAATGCAAACCAAATTTAACTAACACGGTTCAGAATTTCAAAATAATTGAGATTTAATAAGTAAAAAATGTTTTTTTGTGATATTTGAAATTTTTTGTAAAAAAGATTAACGTTATCTGAAAAGTCTCATCAAATATCATGAATGTATTATTTAGCTCCTATAAAATACTTTTTTATTTCAATATCTTACCTTTTAGCCATATTATATAGAATTACATAAGAAAGATTAAAGCTGGAACCTACTTATATAGAGATGTTTCTGAGGAAAACAGGTTTTTTGAAAAAAAATTAATTATTAAAGAGTAACAAATGAGCAAAAAGCACGTACACGATCTTAGTGTAAAGTTGTAATAAAGTAATAACAGCAATCAATTGTCAAACGTTTTGATTATTATTTAACCATCTTCAGTGACAAACTTTAGAATAGCAGTGATATCAGTCAAAAAACAACTTCCAACAACGGAAGAACTTCCGTTTGATATGTCGAGATAGATCGTTGTTTTTTGACTGATATCACTGCTATTCTAAAGTTTGTCACTGAAGATGATTAAATAATAACCGAAACGTTTAACAATTTATTGCTGTTATTACTTTATTACAACTTTACATTAAGATCGTGTACGTGCTCTTTGCCCATTTGTTACTCTTTAATTATTATTTACTGAGCCTAACTAGTAAAAAGTGTGTTAAAAAATTAATTTGTTGAAAATTGAGTTATGGCATTGTTTTTAGCATTCAAAAATTTTTAAGAAACACCTTGTCTGGTTTCAAATAATTAAAAAAATATTTTTTGTAATCTAGTGTAATTATTTTTTAAGTTAAATTCTTAAGAAGTTTTTGCAATAAATATAATATTAATGCGATTCAGCAATTTTTAAATTTTGTTGATTTTAATCTTATTTTGTATACAAATTGAATTTTTGTAATTGTTACATATTTATACACCATCATAATGCAATAACAGAAAAGGCCCCATTTATCTATAATTTCGATATCCAATAGCTTTTAACAGTTTTGATTGTTTATCGAGGGTTATTACGTATATTTAATAATTTGAAATATAAATATAAATTTGAATACAGGACGTAGCGCATACATACTTATTGCACGTACAAACTAAAAGAAATCACACCAATACTTTGGATAAAAAATATTGTTGCTCACGTGTATACTTTGTACACGCGTAACATTAATACAATTAAAAAAATTAAGTAATTAATATTTGCTACTGCAGTCATCACCATAATCTTGATCTTGATATACTAGGTTTGACAATAAAGTTTACAAACTTATCACAGTACCATTGCTACATATCTTATGGCTGATTATCATTATGGTCCCTTTCAGAGTAGCTCCCTTGGGAAGCTACACACCGATGCCAGCGCTTTTCCACCCTTCAAAGCAGTTTTGGAACTGTTGTTGTGAAATGGCCTTCAAAGTTGCCGTCAGGTTATCTTCGTACGAGTCTTTAGTTTGAGTTTTTAACTCAGAAGCGAATAACAATGTTGGAATATCTTCTCTATTTACCGAATCTAATCCTTTAATAACTTCCTTTCCTAAAGATAAAGGAAATGGAAAAAGGAATTGAAAAAACCGCTATTTTATGATATTGATAACATTGATGACATTAAGGCACTGGCATCAGTATATAGTTTTTCAAAAGGACTACTGTGAAGGAGTAACACAGTGATAATTAACAATAAAATAACAATTATACCCTGATGATTTCGTAAGCATTATTGTCAGATCTATTATGTTTTGTTAAAATTATAACTGATCAATCTTCAAAATGTTTTAGTCGGCGCTAATTATTTACTTAATCATAAGAATTGTATCAATGTAAAAATAAGAAAGCACACGCAAACCTATGTGGAATTATACAGTTATAGATCTCACACTAAAAGCACTAGGCAATGTGGGAAACCTTGTTTTGTAAGAAAAGTTGGAAATCTATATGTAAAATCATTTCATAATTATATAGATCTCATTACATTAAAAACGAACGATTTTAAATAAACTTTGCTTCAGAGAGAAAATTGGAACTCCTTTGAATCATATATAATTAAAGATTTTGTTTGTACTGGATGCAACACAATGTGATGTGCGGTAAACCTCGCTTTTCATAGACAGTTGCTTTATATATGAAATTGTATTATAGTTATAAATATATTTTTAAGTTTTTATATATTATTTATTAAGAAATGCCTAAACAATCTAAATATTTGTATGCGAGATTCAGTGTACAATAAAATCATATATGCAATGTGTATGTGCGCAATAATATCTTGTATATAAAATATTAGTATGATTTTCATATCTTATGTATCAAAATTTCATACTTTATATACAAAAATAAAATAAAGAAAGAAACAACGAACAAAATATTTAAAAAAACTTGTACGGGAAATACAATAAAGGGGAAAATACAATAGAAATAGAAAATTGATATTTTAGAAGAAAAAGATTGATTTATTACAGAAGGAAAAAGAAAATAAGATAAAAAATTCATGATACAATAAAGTTTAAAAAAATACCTATACTATAGATATATTGAGACATATAAAAAGAAAGGAAAAAGAAAAGAATATAAGAAGAGTAACATAAGAAAAGGTTTAAATTGAAAAATAAAATGCGGATGGCTAGATATTGGAAAGAAAATAAGCTGAAAAAATTTTTAATTTATGGATGCAAAGAGAAAAGTGGATTATATGTTAGAGAGATCTATAAGAAAAAGAGAAAGGTGAATAAATATCCAGAAACAAATTTACATGTGGTGAAGGAAGTAAGAAAGGTAAAATGACAGCTATAAATGAGAAAAGAGGGAAAATATATAAATAAAAAGAATATAAAATGTATGGGAGGAAAAAATAAAAAATATATGTATATATGAAGGAAATGAAAAAAATTCAAAAAGAGGAAGAATTAAAAAAATGAAAGAGGAAAGAAAAAAGAAGTGAAGGAAAAAGAAAGAGCGAGAGAAAGGAAAGAAAAGTGAGAGAAAAGGAATAAAAAAGGAGAAAAAGAGAGAGAAAAGAAGTGATAAATAAAGACTAACAAACGTGCATAGAATATTTAATTTAGAGATCATTTATATAGTTTAAAAAAGAAACAATAAATTATTACACTACTATTAATATGTTTTATTGCTTCTAATATTTATATTCTAATTATAATAATCAAACAATTTATTTGAAATTATTTAAAATAAAATTAGTCTTTAATTGCTAAAAATAAAGGAGTCAAAATCATATAATATTTAAATATGCGATGTAATTTTATAATTAGTAAAAATATAACTAATCTAAAAATAAATATTGAATTTTATTTGTAAATATAAATTGAAGTTATAAAATTAAAGTTATAATTACACAGAAATATTTAAAATTAATTAATTTAATTAAATAAATTAATTGTTTTAATCCTTTAATTTTAATTATTATTATTAATTAAATATAAAAATGCATATATACATAGTAATTTGTAAAGTAATATAACATGTATTTCTGTAAGTAATAATAATAACAATAATAATAATATAATATATGTATTTTTATATAGTCTATAATTTTACAAATAGATTTGTAATTTTTTGTAAAGGAAGATCTATATAATATTGTACGGTAAAAGCTATTTCCTATTTTATTATATTATCTGCTTTTGACTTCACATTATGGGGCAATATGCGATTATCTTATTTCGCGCAAAAGGTTGCAAAGTCTACGTGGAGTACAATTATTGATCTTGTTTCACACTGAAAGCATCGGACGATGGATTGTACTTCGTGCAAAAAGTTACAAACCCATGAAACTTTTTTAACTTTCTGTTGTTAATAAAGAAGAGATATAAATTTTTATAAACTTGTGGAATTTGTAAATTACGGATCTATGTTAGTATCTATTAAATACGCGTAATAATACGCAGCATATAAATTCCAATATTGAATTTTTCATCGTCAGTCTACATTCGAACTTTGATTTGAATGAATCTGTTGATAACTTTTTAATGAGCAACTAAATGTACTTTTTAAAAATTACTCGGAGTCAGAACTTTGACAATATGTGTCATTGGTAAACGATGCAATAAAGATTTACCACAGCTTGAATATGAGAATTGCGTTTATTAATTAAAATTACAAATGTATTTACTATTTAATATTTTATTACTTATTATTACTGTTTTATTTAAAAAAGTCATTTTGCTCATTGTCAGTACAAAATGACACATTACTGAAACTGCAAGAAAGCACTTTAAAATTTCTAATTGTAAATTACATACTTTTAAAAACCATTACGTGTTTTTTTTACCAATTAATTTCTTTTATTATATTGCGCATAAAAGTATTGAGATAAGATCATCGAAAAAAAGTTATTGTACGCGATATTTCACAGTTTATGTAAATTTATTTATAAATTAAAATACAAAATATTTCATAGCTATTCATTTTTTAGCTATTCTATCTTTATAATTTTTTAATGCGAGGAATCTTGCAAAAAATTGATTTATATATGTATAAGAATTAGGTTAAATATGCAGTGTAATTTTATAATCAGTAAAAGTATAACTAATCTAAAAATAAATTTTGAATTTTATTTGTATAGAATTGAAATTATAATTACAAAAATATTAAAATTTAGAAATAATTAATTTAATTAATTAATTAATTAAATAAATTAATATAATTAATATAATTCTTAAATATAATTTTAAAAATAATTTAATATAATTCTAATCTTATTTTAGTTATTAATAAAATTTATTAATTTTATTAATACAATATATATAAATGATATATTTATATTTAAAAAAACTAATGTAATCTTCAAATAATCTTAAAAAGTGACTTTAATTAAAATTTAAACTAATCAACTTTTTTCCTCTCAAACCATATAAATTTTGTTTGACACATTTTTTTCTATAATGTCTTATTTTTGAGATGTTTGTGATGTACAACACATAATATATATTGTGTGTGCGTATTACATATTTTGTTCACAATTCTATAAATTATAAATCGTCTAAAACTTAAAGCATTGTTTCAAATTACAAGGTAAATCTTATCATGAGCATGAACGTAGCGAATACACTATCTCGAGTTATGAATATCGTCACAAACATTTTAGTGTTATGCGACTTAACTTTCAGCATCTCATCACAGGAGTAAGAGTATATGCTTCAGTGGACAGTGCCACATACAAGTCGTGCCTCGAACAATTAATATATAAACTTCATGACATGAATATATAAACTACATGCATACATAGCTCAAGCAAAATTTAGACCACAGAATTGTTTGCTAGGACATGAGAAAATACTTAGCTCAATAGAAATGTAAATATACATATATACAAAGTGTCCGGTAACTCGCGTTTAACACGTTAATGAGAAATTTCTAAGGTAATTTGAAGATGATTTTTCCTCAGCGAAAATGTCCAAGCACCAATAATTTTTGAGTTATAAATGATTGAAAATAAGAGCTTTTTTGTAAACTAAGCCTTGTAAAAATAAATTATTAACAAAACTACATTTTTTAATTAATTTCAGGTAAAGTTTACTCTAATAGAATTTTAATTTAAGGCTTAATTACATAGATACATGATTCAAAAATTAGAAACATTAAAAAAATGATGACTTTTTTCATCATTTTCGCTAAGGAAAAATTATCTCCAAATCGCATCAGGAATCTCCCATTAACGTGTAAAACGCGAGTCACCGGACACCCGGTATATATATATATATATATATATATATTCATCAAAAATACATTGTCGACGCACAAATAAAAATATTTTAATTTAACTTTATTATTTGCTTATTATTTCAAATATAAACAAATAATAGGTAATAAATTCTATAAAATAAAAAACTGTTTAATTATCATATTTTCTAATATTGATGTCTCTTATTCAATGATAAAAAGATGTAAAATTTTCGAAGAACACAACTCGATTCCTCTTATTTATATTACTCAATGAAATTCAATTATGATATAAACTTTGTATGCTGGTACTATTCAAATCACAAAAGTATCCTTTATATCAAATGTGTTAAAGATTTTATCAAAAATTGAGAGAAATTTTCCTGTTCATAAAATAAGCATTATCTTTATACTAGGAACAATAAAATAAATAATTTTGCAATGATAAATTATTACATTTAGTATACGACATATTGTTAGGACGTCAATTTAGGATCACTAGAACAGTGTATCACACATTCTCATTAAGTCATCGCAAACATTAATATCACATCAGTCTCACTAATCGTAAGATATCACAAGGGTTTTGTGAATGAGTTTAAGAATGCAAATTACAAAATATACAGAGTCCTATAATAATCATGCCACCTTATGTATCGATAGAGCGAGTTAAAACAAGTAAAAAGATTCTAGTATTATTTTGTAATCTTCGCAATAATTAATAAAAAATAATTTAAAAAAAAAATTATCCGGGCAGACAATCTATATAATATAAACTTCTTTACATTAATATTATTTATTAATCAAGCTATTTTTGCTATTTTAAAAATGTTTATTTGCATAATATGCACTATTGATCATCGATATGCAGTTAAAAAAATTCACACTTACAAAAAATTAAACATTAGAAACCAGTCAGATCTAACTCAAATCCATTTCTGACTAAATACAAATTAGATTTATTATATTAGAAATTTTAATAAAAAATTTCTGTAAAAATAATCTCTTGTCAAAAATTTTAAAACCTTAATATATTTTTTCAAAAAAAAAACATTAAAATTTTGAGACATCTGGAAAATTATTGATCGTAGTGTATTGTATTTTGCGACATTCTTTTTCTTATTATTAATAAAAAATATATCTAACAGATTTATTTAATTGAGAAATTCCTAAAATAACATTATCCCTATCGAACTTTGAATAAGATTTATAATGTAAAAAATAGAATAAAAAAGGCTAAATATTTCAGAAATTATTAATTTTAGGAAATATATACATTCGTCTAAAAATTAAAGCATTATTTATTCGAATCATTGAAAAATCAATGCAATATAAATATGTGTAAAGTTGCGAAAAAATAATTATATAACGTTGTTCCTCGAAACACTTTAGAAGCATGATGTCTCAACTTTTAAATATTATTTTAAGTTCAACGACAATTCTTATGCAGATGCTCTATTTCCAAGTCAATCGTGAAAAATCGAAAACTTCCACAATGCATTAATTAATTCAATTTACGATAACAAATTATACAATTAGCGACAAAAAACACAACTTAATTTCTAAAAAGACATAACTTAATTATAAAAAGAAGAAACTTCATACTTTCAAATCATTTAAATCAAAGTTATAATAACATTTTTTTCTTCAATATACATAATTTTAAAGTTAAAGTTTCCATCAATTTTTCACGATTGAGTTAGAAATAGTGTCATTTACATAAGAATCATTATCGAAGAAAAGGCTTTAGTCCAGTCAATGACCCATTTTAAGTAAATAACAAAAATAATTCCAAAAGTTTTGAAAAATGGTAGACTTTTCTCTGTTATATATATTAATGTTGGTAAACAAACGCATTTTTTAAGCCAGCGTGTATCAAATATAAGAGTTTTAACAAGGCTCTGTAATATAAATATAAATTTAACGTATAAGACGGGCAACAAGAGCCAAATCGCGGATGACAATGCGTTATCCTAACGAAACTAAATAATTTTTCGTTAGAATTAAATACCGGTGCACAAGGCACCAAATTTTAACTTGGACACGGCCAAGATTTTAAATATGAAATAATCTCATATTTTGAGATTTAATTTCAATACCCCTTTAACCCCCCTACGGAAATAATAAATCTCAAAATATGAGATTATTTCATATTTAAAATCTTGGCCGTGTCCAAGTAAAATTTGGTGCCTTGTGCACCGGTATTTAATTCTAACGAAAAATTATTTAGTTCGTTAGGATAACGCATTGTCATCCGCGATTTGGCTCTTGTTGCCCGTCTTATACGTTAATTTATATTTATATTACAGAGCCTTGTTAAAACTCTTATATTTGATACACGCTGGCTTAAAAAATGCGTTTGTTTACCAACATTAATATATATAACAGAGAAAAGTATAGAATCGAAAGGATCTGAATAGCTCAGCTGGAAGAGCAGTCGCCCGGCAAGTGAAAGGTCTCGGGTTCGATTCCCGATTCAGCGATTTTCGGATCTATATTTTTCTCTTGCATTCATTTATTTATTTTCCGTAGGGGGGTTAAAGGGGTATTGAAATTAAATCTCAAAATATGAGATTATTTCATATTTAAAATCTTGGCCGTGTCCAAGTAAAAATTTGGTGCCTTGTGCACCGGTATTTAATTCTAACGAAAAATTATTTAGTTTCGTTAGGATAACGCATTGTCATCCGCGATTTGGCTCTTGTTGCCCGTCTTATACGTTAAATTTATATTTATATTACAGAGCCTTGTTAAAACTCTTATATTTGATACACGCTGGCTTAAAAAATGCGTTTGTTTACCAACATTAATATATATAACAGAGAAAAGTATAGAATCGAAAGGATCTGAATAGCTCAGCTGGAAGAATGGTAGAGATGTTTGTTTATGCTTATTAATGAACGTCCAAAAAGTCCTGAAAATGGAAGATAAGCTGTTATCATCTTAAAAATTAATGACATTTTTTCAGTTTTTTGCACATACTCGTAAAATATTAACTTTATTGAAAAAATAGTTATTATCGAAATGATAGAGCATTAAATTTTCTATAAATAAGATATTTATTTTTTTAAACTTTAATAATTTTCGAGAAAATGGGGCGCAAATGTTGCGTGAATCGATTCTTGGGAATGTTTGTTCTTATTGTTTATATTATCTGTACAAAATAAAAATGTTTATTGTAAATACATTAACTAAAAAAAGAATTTAATTTTAATACATTTTTTGAGACTCACTTTTTATTATAGACGTAGTTTTTTGTTAGCACATACAAGGAATGTCCTTATTTGCAATTGGAAAATGCATTCAATCGTATACAATTTCGAATTCCTTTGTACAGGATGATGCTCTTGAGTTTGTCTCCGATTCTTCATCTACATCTTCTATTTCATCCTCTACTTTACTTAATCGATAACTATGCTACTATTTAAAAAATTTCCATGACAGTTATTGTAAACTGTTGTGCAAATGAAAAAAGTATACATTTAAAACAATACACTTTACTTGGCACTATTTACATTGGCTGCCTATAATATAGAAAGTGTTTGGAACAACTTACATAACATTCGCGGCCCATTTTCTCGAAAACTATTAAAGTTTCAAAAAGAATGAATATCTTTTTTGTAGATAATTTAATGCTCTATCATTTCGATAATAACTATTTTTTCAATAAAATTAATATTTTACGAGATATGTGCAAAAAATTGTATGCAAAAAAATGTATTTTTAAGATGACGATAGCTTACCTTCAATTTTTCAGAACTTTTTGGACATTCATTATTAAGCCTAAACAAATATCTCTATTTTCAAAACTTTTGAAATTATTTTTATTATTTTTCCTTTATTGACTGAGCTACTTAAAATTTAAAAGTTGAAACATCAAGTTTTAACATTCTTGAAGAAATATCGTTCTATCGATTATTTTTCGCCAGATTACATATATATATATATATATATAAATTTCATCAATTTTGCGATTAATTTAAAATAATGTTTCAATATTTTTGAAAATACGTTAAGACTTTTATTTTTTTGATATGGTTTATGATAAATAAAGTTTAAAATTTATCACGTTTTTATATATTTACAGAATCTTGGCAACTGATTATTAAGAGCATCAACGTACCAGACATTATAAAAGTCAGTAATGATTACATTATTCTCGACTGCGATTACGATCTCGAGAATACATCGAGCAAGGGCCTCGTCATCAAATGGTTCTTCAATACCAACCGAGTAGTTTACCAGTGGATCTATGGTAGACACCCATTAGCAGTTGAACCGGCTGCGAAATATGTCGATTTGACATACAAAGCCAGCGATGACCCATATACTGAGTACCGAGCTATGAAATTGAATAAACCAGGCATCGATCTTACTGGCGAGTACACATGTGTTATATCTACATTCGAAGATGAACGAACGGCAAATGCATCAATGATAGTGTACTGTAAGTATAACTTTATTTTTAAAAATATATAATATTTACATATCTATTTTTATTATAATATACAATGTATAATTCGTAATCACAGCTGTATATGACAAATTTAAGTAATAGTAAGAGGAAAATATGCTAAATTGTACCATTCGTTAAATCGTACTTCTATAAACAAAATTAAAATATTTTAGTATATTATAGTTGTTGAGGGGATCCCTCAGCAAATGACGAACACCGACAAAATAGCAGCACACATATCTAAAACATATGCATGTATACACAATACACGCACATATACGTATAAATCGTATTTCTAATTACAAATTTTTATTAGACTTCTAATCTAAGTTTAGAGGATAACAGTGCTTTCTTTCGTATCCTCTAATCCCAAGGAATGTGCATTTTTATTCAATATTACAAAGTACATATGTTTTATATAATATAAAACACATATTATGATGAGGTTGACAGTTTGTCTGCAATACAAGATGTCAAATCGAGATAAAAATAAATATAAAAAATTGTTATTTCTCATTTTTTATATCAAATCGAATTTCCCTGGGATTATTGATGCAAGTATTGCAATCGTAGAGAAGCATTTTTAATTATATAAAATTAAAAAAAGATACTAGAAGTACGAAAATATATGATTGTGTCGATAAAACAGAAATCGTGAGGGATCCCCTTAAGAGGATGCCGGAGGTATACTTTTACCGACCTAACCAATTATATTTTTCCACAATCAAGAAGTTTTTATTGCGTTAATAAAATAACAAATGCTTTTCCACGATTAAAGTTAATACAATAATAAAGGAGGGAGCGGTCTGAATTTGTGATAAAAAGACAAAAAATTTTTAAATACGAGTTTTTTTTGGCTTTTCGCGTCACGTCATAACAATATTTGCTTGTATAAAAGTTTCACAATTTATACGTACAAAATAAGACCGCTTTCTTCAAAAGATTGCATAAAGGAATATTAGTGAACTTGCAGAAATAGGTTTAGAAGTCTAATAAAAAAGATCTCGATTGTGGAATATTTCATTCAAATGTGTATGTGCGAAATGACATTTAGGAATAAAACAGAGCAGAAAATTAGTTGCGCCATGTAGCGATAGAGGAAACTGCAATCGTGCAGTTAGACAAGGACAGACAGTCATATCTTCGTCTCTCTCATACATAGAATAATATAACGCAAAACGTCTGCCTCTTTGTCAACATAGAGTTTCCTTCAAGAAAGGCTGGATGAAAAAGTTAGTATATTTCTTTATATGCATGCATGTTAGTATATATATATATATATATATATATATATATTATATATACATATATATATATACATATATACCTATCGATATATTTAGCTATCTGCCTGTCTATCTATTGAACTATCTATCGATCTATCTATCGATCAACCTATCTATCTATCTATCTATCTATCTATCTATCTATCTGTCTCTCTGTGTTCCTGTTTCTGTCTCTCTGTCTCTTCTCTCTTTTCTACATTGTATTCTTTCATACATGCACACGTATATGTAATTTTTTTTAAATAATCTGCATTACATAAATAAAAATAATTAAATTTATAATCTAAAAATATATAAAAATCTTTTATGAATATAATTGATTATAAAGTTTTAGTGTATAATTTTTTGTAATAAATAAATGATTTATATGATTTATTCTTATCTAACTACTGCTCAGTTTTGATAATAATAGTATTATTATATTCAATCTCTAAAATACTTTTATATAAATCATTTATTTATTACAAAAGATTATTTACTTTATAATTAATTATAATTATTATAGATAGGCCTGTTATACACATACACACACACGTCGCATATAACTTGTTAGCTAGAATGTGAACAAAAAAAATTTTTGTCACACTCACATGTGTATATATACGAGGGCAGTCCGATAAGTACTTAACCTCATCGCCCGATTGGTGCCAGTATCGCAAGAGAGTTTTACTATCGTGTAGTACATTCTCGTAGACGGCTACTGTCAAAATTTCAGCCGAATCGGACTCGTAGTTTTGTTTTGACCGTGTGGAAGCGGGCGTGTCCGCGGATTTTAGAAAAATGGAAAAAGAGCAATATCGGTCGGTGATTCGATTCTTGTTTTTGGAAGGGAAATCGCGCAGCGAAAATCGAAGATTCTTCATTTCAACTCAGGTCGATAGAAATACAAATAGAATTACAAAAAACGGAGGACAAAGCGTTTTCGGTCAACCTGTATGTTTTACACTCCGACGCGTTTAAGGGCGATATTATCCTCGGTAGAGAATTCTTTGCAAACAATAATATCACCTTCGTGTACAATTTAACGGCACAAGGCGAACACGAACGAATAAATATGTTTTCACAGTCACCTCTTGGTATAGTTGGGAACTCGAATCCTAAACAAATAATGAAAAATTGCAAAACAGACTTCGAACGCGAAACAAAAATACGTTCGGAAAAACGCGCTTTGAAGAGTCAAGAGCGGGAAGCGTCACCTGTAAGGGACGACTTGGCGGTACAAGTGCACGAGCACTCTGCAAGGTATTTCCCGTTGGTGGCCCCGGATGGTCAATTTAAATTTGCCCGATTGTCTTTCGGCTATCGCAAGGCACCGACTGACAGGTTGAAGTTGCAGCGTTTCATAGCGATCGCGGGTTGTTTTAAAAAGTTTATTAGAAACTTCGCGTTAAAGTCCAAACCGCCTCAAAGTCCATTAGGTAAAGGTATCGGATATATCTTTGATGAGCGGTTCGCCCGAGTGTTTGAGCCCTCAATAAAGAGCGCGACAATTAAACGAAAAAAAAAAAAAAAAAAAAAAAAAGATAGTCAACATGTAAATAACCTATATTGCATACTCTAGTAGTAATAAGTTTCGTAACCTATATTATATATCATAGTATTAATGAGTTTCAAATACGTGTTCATATAGTTAATAAGTATAATTAGGATAAGAAAAAAAAAAAATTATATTGGGAAAAACGGAGAATAAATGTAATACGTACCTGCGTAGAGTAATAATGGAATACGTACCTGTATAAAATAAAACCGAGATATGCGTTGTAACATGGTATTAAAATAGTAAATTTATAATTTCGAGACGAAATTGAATGCAGAATGGCCGAGCTGAAAGGAATCAGCCGATAGGCTGATTGCGCACGCGCCAATCCGACAGCTAACTGTCACCGGTAACTGCTGCCCTCGGTGATGTGCGAAAAGGGCGCAAACTAAAGCGGCGCGCGCTCGCGAGAGAGATCTGAAGGGTACTCTGGCAAACGAGCCGAGAGATCAGACACTCTCTTTCAAGACGTATACCTAAGCAGTCGAAAATTTTGTATACGGGAGTCTTTAGAAATAAAAGTGGTCTTTGTCTTTAACAGTATTCTCAGTATTTTTCTATAGTGACTTTGAAACATCCTTGCTCCGATCCACCGCACAGCCGCGCTTTCACTAAGATCAATTTAAATTTATAACGGTCATCCTCAGACATTTATTTAATTGAATTTATTTCGTTTTAAATAATCATTTCTTACAACACTAAAACTTTATAATCAATTATATTCATAAAAGATTTTTATATATTTTTAGATTATAAATATTATTTTTATTTTGGTAATGTAGATTATTTTTAAAAAATTATTATATACGTGTGCATGTATGAAAGAATGCAATGTAGAAGAGAGAAAATAGACAGAGAGATAGAGACAGATAGATCGATAGATAAATAAATAGATACATAGACATATAGACAGACATAGATAGATAGATAGATAGGTAAATCGATAGATAGTTCGATAGATAGACAGACAGATTGCTAAATAAATCGATATATATGTATATATATACATATACAGGGTGTCCCAAAAAGATCGGAACACTGAAAAATCTCGAAAAGTATACGTTTTACAGAAAAAAATTTCAGACAAAAGTTGTAAAAAATCTAATTGACCTTATCAGTTTGATCTTGGATTGCGTTACCAAGGTCAGAATAAGGTCACCTTGAATTTTTTAGATGGAATCCTATATTTTTTATTACATAATCTTGTAGCTTATCTAGAGAGCTTTCAAAACACTAATAAAATTATTTTTCATGGAATACTCTTTGAGTTACAAAGGCTAACAATTTGTTGACATATAATGTAAAATATCTTTGTAAAATATTCCATTTCCGGTAATCATATCTTTTTTTGCACATAATAATGAGACCAATGAATTGGTGTAAAAAAAACACAGTTGCTTATAAAAAAGTATGCTTGCTGCATATTGAATATTACATATTTTTTTTAACAATTATCTGTTTTTTTTTTATTGATTTTATTATACTGTGCAAGAAAGTAGGTATGATTACTGAAAATGGAATATTTTACAAAGATATTTAACATTTTATGTCAAAAAATTGTGAGCTTCTAACCTTTATAACTCAAAGAGCACTTAATGAAAAATAATTTTATTATAGTGTTTTGGAAAGCTCTCGAGATAAGCTACAAGAATATGTAATCAAAAATATAGGATTCCATCTAAGAAATTTGAGGTGACCCTATTCTGACCTTGGTAACGCCGTCCAAGGTCAAATTGATAAGATTAGTAAATAGATTTTTTTCCCTACAATTTTTGTCTGAAACTTTTCTGTAAAACGTATACTTTTCGAGATTGTTCAGTGTTCCAATTTTTTTGGAGCACCCTGTATATATATATATATATATATATATATCGCAAAAAATTTATAGATGGAGAAAATATTGAAAAATTATCTTTATTTTTAGAATGATATCAAGAATACAAAGTTTCACTGTGGACATCAGTTGCAGGACATCCTGCATATACATACATACATACATACATACATAATATATATATATATATGTATAGGGTGTCCTGCAACTGATGTCTACAGTAAAACTTATATTTATATTCTTGAGATCATTCTAAAAATAAACATAATTTTGAAATTTTCAAGATTTTTTCCATCTATAAATTTTTTGCAATATTCTAATGATACCCCTCTCATTCTTATTCAACATTTATGGGGTTCAATTTTTATAAAATTTTTTTACATAAATAAATAAATATATATATATATATATAATTTCGAAAAATAATAATTTTTGAAAAATAAAGTAGTCACTTGCTTATTTTAAATAGTTATTAGTAATAGAAATATTATAGTAGTAATAAATAGTAGTTACAATAGTACAATAGTAGTAATAATAGTTATAAAGTTGCAGTAGTAACAAAAAAAGATATTTTATGCCAAAGACGATCCATTCGTCTGCTAGTTGCTTCTAAAATATCTTCTCTCAGAACGATTTGCATGTGTGCTGTGGAAAAAGATATTTTATATCAGAAACGATATATTTGCCTGCTAATTGTTTCTAAAATATCTTCTCCCAGAACAATTTGCATGTACGTTCTGGTTATTAAAAAAAGATATTTTATACCAGAGACGATATATTCGTCTGCTAGTTGCTTTTAAAAATATCTTCTCCCAAAACGATTTGTATGTGCGTTCTGGTTATTAAAAAAAGATATTTTATACCAGAAACGATATATTCGTCTGCTAGTTGCTTTTGAAAATATCTTCTCCCAGAACGATTTGCATGTGCGTTCTGGTTATTAAAAAGAGATATTTTATACCAGAGACGATATATTCGTCTGCTAGTTGCTTTTAAAAATATCTTCTCCCAGAACGATTTGCATGTGCATTCTGCAATGGTTATTAAAAAAATATATTTTATACCAGAAACGATATATTCGTCTGCTAGTTGCTTCTAAAAATATCTTCTCTCAGAACAATTTGCATGTGCGTTCTGGTTATTTAAACAAAGATATTTTACATCAGAGACGATATATTCGTCTGCTAGTTGCTTTTAAAAATATCTTCTCCTAGAAGGATTTGCATGTGCGTTCTGGTTATTAAAGTTAGTATCCAATCGTTAGTACCTACGATGCAATGCCTGGAGTCAAATTCAAATACAGGTACGTGTAGTAAAAATGTCAAACTTTGCGAAAATAACAATCATTTTGTTATCTGGAAAATAGCCCTCTGGATATAAATCTTTTCATATGTGGAATGAACTTCAAAAATGATTCAATAATCATATAAAAGAAATAAAGTGTCAATTTAAAGATTGGAAACTCATAAAAACTAAAACCAAAGGCCAAGAGGCAAATGGCTCTAGGAATAGCACATATAAGAATGCTAGCAATGAATTCATCGATTTTCAAAAATCGGTGGAATTATTCTCAGATACGATGAATTCTAAAGTTAGTATTCAAAAAGTGTCGCCTTTTCCTGAATAATAAAAATTTATCAAATCAATAATTTGTTATATTCCAATACATATCGTTGCAAAAAAACGCCTCAATGCAAATGTCTCGTTTGCTATAATCGGATAGACGAAAAAAAAAGCATTTTGTGGCTGCGTTCTCACGGGAATGGGCGATGGAGGGGCCCACTTTTATCCTCGATATTTAAAAAAATATTATATAATATTTTTTCATTATCGAGTTACATATAATTATCAATATAATTAAATATAATTATATCAATATAATTATAACTTATCATTCACATGTGTGTGTATGAATATATTTACTGAGCATTCACATGTGTGTATAAATATATTTACTTAGTGTTCTAAATAAAATGTTACAATTTTTTATTTCTAAAAGTATAATTTTTAGAAAATAATGCTGCAAATAAAAGTTCCAGTATTTCAACGGAGATATACATATTTTGATGTTACAGAAATGTTTGTAGAAGACAATTTTCAATATCATTAGTCAACTTGATTATTTTATATTGATTAGTCTAAGTAAATATGTAAATTGATTCCTTGTAACATATTCTGCATACAGAGTAAAAGTCAATAATTGAACGGTTAACAAGATATTTTACATAATCTAACATATTTTGATATAAAATATAAAAAATATTTTGTAAATAAAATATTTAGTTCGATAATACTTTTATGTATAGAATAATTATAGACAAATAAAAAAAGATACACAGTAAAAAAAATATACAATTTGCTACATGCAACTATATATTTTTTTCGTAAAAACATGTTTGTTGTTTATACCAATTGTTTCGTCTAATTATTCTATACATAAAAGCAAGACTATTGAAAACTAAATATTTTAAGAGATATTTTGTATTTTATATCAAAAATATGTCAGATTATGTAAAATATCTCGGAAACTGTTCAATTTTTGGCTACATTTCTTTATATTTTTATGCAGAATATTACAAAAAATCTATTTACATAAACGCTTAGAATAATTCTATATAAAATAATTAACTTGAGTAAATAAATAAGCTTGAAAATTGCCTCTTACAAACATTTCTATGACATCAACTATGCCTTCCTTGAGATACTAAAACTTTTATTTGAAACATTTTTTTCTACAAACATTTTTAGCGATAAAAATTTGTAATGCTTATTGAAACACCCGGTACATATTTTTTACATCTCTATTTTTCCTATATATATATATATATATACCGGGTGTCCGGTAATTGTCGCCTCAACCGTCGTGTGCAGGTAAAGTGAGTTAAACCGAATAGGAAAGTCCTCTACCGTTTTGCGATTTTCGCAATAATTATTGAGTTATTAAATAAAAAAGATCGGCCAATCTACGCGAATAGAAGCGCGCAACGAGAAGAGACGTCCTACTGTAACACGATACACGAAGATTTCTCGAACACGATTCGTAGACAGTCATCGTTCGCCCCTCCTTCCGCTTTGCGGCGCGCCGTGTATCGTGTTACAGTAGGACGTCTCTTCTAGTCGCGCACTTCTATTCGCGTGGATTGGCCGATCTTTTTTATTTAATAACTCAATAATTATTGCGAAAATCGCAAAACGGTAGAGGACTTTCCTATTCGGTTTAATTCACTTTATTTGCACACGACGGTTGACAATTACCGGACACCCTGTATATATATATATATATATTGTAACGTGACGCTTTTGGAGCGCCGTCACAAGGGCGAAAAGCCCGATCGGGTAGGACGCGGGGATCTGGAGCGCCTCTCATTTCGGGGAGGGTGCGATACGTTTTCGTTTATTTTGTTTTATCGTATTTTTTGCGAGAATCGCAATTGCACGCAGCATCGGCCTGTCGATGCGCGTGCAACGCGATTCATAGGGAGAGCGACAGCTACGGTCCGAGAGAGCGGCCGAAGAACTTTGTGAAGCAAGAGGAAGAGAGACGGAGGATGCCGGAATGCCGCAGCAGAAAAAGAGAGATGGAGCAAGAGTGAGAAAGAGCACGGGACCTCGCGCAGATAAATATTGAGTGGCCGAAATATAATTAAATATCTCTCGCGCAATATTTATGAGGGTAAAATATTCCAGAATACCGAAAGAACTCCGAGCAGTATAAACCCCGGGGCCGATCCTGGAGAGAGACGACGGAGGGCCCGGCCAGCCTACCGCCTATTCCCCCAGAAGAAAAGCCAAGGGCACGAACTAAGAGAAACATCCTCTCGCGCAGCAAAGATACCAGCGAGAAAATTACCCCAGCTAGGGGGAGAGTCAGGGAGACCCTAGGGCCCCCGCCATCGACCCTATCAACGATGGAATACGCGAGAGATCAGCGCGGCGATTAAGGTACCTAGGCGCGCGAGGTCCGGCTCTTCACTGTTCGGTGTGCCATACGACACAGAGGATGCCTCCACATCTCCTACTACACTACCAAGGGACGATTTCTTCACCGCCGAATATTGTAAGCCGCCTCTCGAGTAGCCGTAAATAAGTGTTGGTTGGTGCCGTGGGTATTGAGAACAAAGAGTAATTACCGTGAGTACCGTGCCTTCTCATTATCGTATCGTTTTGTGTTAAAGAGAGCGGTCTCTTTCTCTGAGTATCGTACCGCGGGGCCAGCCGACTTCGAGTTTCACGAGCCGAGCCCTCTCCGAAAAAGTGCCGCCGACAGTCAATCGTTTCGAGAGCGATTACCGTAACTTCTCGTTTACCGCTATATTCAGAGTCACGTTTCTTACAAGTTCTATCATTAGATTTTCGGAATTTGCGTGCAGCCGTTCTCCGCGAGAGTGTTAAAAATTTAAATTTTCGACTCGGCGAGAGAATCGTACGAGAGAGTCACGAAATTACCGTTATCTCTTTGTTACCTTTTTTTTGTATACCGCGCCGTGTCTTGACTTATATTATTGTGACCTCTGTATATACCGCGTGTCCGCGATAATAAGTTTGAACAGCACCGTTTACCGATTTTTCTTTGTAAATTCCGTTTGTATAATATTGTTTAAAATATTTAATATTGTTATAATTAATGAGAATTTAACAAATCTATTCCGTCCTACCGATATTCGCCTATACATTTAGATTATATTATATTCTATCATACCGTTAGCCAATGTTAATGTTTGTTATCTAATTATATTGTCCATTTATATTTATTATATGTAAAATTGTTAGTCCTAAGTGTCAAATATATTTCTATGTCTAATCATATCAACATGTGTATGTCTCTTTATACCTCTCTCTCAACCATAGACTAACATTCAATAGACCCGCGACTCACTACCGAATTTTGAAGAATTACCTTAAGTACCGTTTTCATTAGTATCGTGGCGCATTCACATGCGCCTGGCGCCCAACTTTACCGTGAGTTACCGAAAGTACCTAAGTACGAGTAATTAACTCTTTTGTTACCGATTTTTACCGTTTTAGGGTTTAAACTTGTAGAATATTTAAATTGAACGCTCCCCTGTCCGAACTTGGCGTTTCGGAGCAGGAAAAGACGTTGCAATATAATATTGGTTTGTGTAAAATATCTCATAAACCGTTCAATTATTGACTTTTACCCTGTATGCAGAATATGTTACAAGGAATCAATTTACATAAATACTTATTATTAGACTAATCAATATCAAATAATCAAGTTGACTAATGATATTGAAAATATCTCTGTTGAAATACTGGAACTTTTATTTGCAGCATTATTTTCTAAAAATTATACTTTTAGAAATAAAAAATTGTAACGTTTTATTTAGAACACTCAGTAAATATAATTATACACACACATGTGAATGCTCAGTAAATATATTCATACACACACATGTAAATAATAAATAATTATATTCATACATACACATGTGAATAATATATATAATATATATATAAGAATTGCATGTAAATATATAAGCAAAAAAACAAATATATATATAATATTATTGTGTTCAAACTATGTGATAAAGATAGACACAATTATGTATGTATGTTTTACTGCCATTAACACGCTTAGATAAATACGCGTGTGCGAGATAATTCAACAGTAAAAATATATTATGTTGTCTAAAAAAATATAATATATTGAACACAATAAAAATGTTTTTTTTTTTGACATGCATATAAATTTTTAATATATAGAAACTGCCGATAATAGCAAAATTAAAATTGTCGGTAATTATCGACAATTTTAGTTTCGCTTAGATAAGGGCGCTAACCCGTCGGAGTTCGGCCAACGCTCCGGCCTTCAAGCAATCTGCTGATGAGTGACATTTATAAAATTTTGTGTGATTTTCATGTAATATTCAGCACCCCGTGCCTAAGCTATCACATTTAAAAAGATAAGCAATTAAACAGAAAAATTTGAAGATAATTTTTTTAATCACAAAACAATAAAAGTTGGTAAAACGTACCACTAACTTTTCTTTATATTGTACTGGTGCAATTTACTATTTTTTTATTTATGCATTAGTTATTTTCTTTCTTTATGTTAAAATAAATAATTAAAAAAAATATTATCAAATTTTATTATTATATTGAGATAATTATAATTTTGTTATAATTATATTTTTGTGATACAACTTAATTATATTTTTGTGTGATACAAATAGTATTTTTATTAAATTTTTGAAGAGAAATTATAATTACAAATATCTTTATAGATTATATGCTTTGATACAGACGGAGAACTGTTGTAGAAAATGAAACGTTTTGTTACAATTTCTTAATTTTACTGTTTTCTAACAGTCTAATCGTACTTCTGTACGATTTAAAAACTCATGATACAATTTAGCCGATATTATAAAGCGTACAAAATACTTTTTTATTTTTAATTTGCAATATAAATAAACAATAATAAATTTGTATTAATGTTTAATATATTAATGAGAAAGAACTAGAGTTTCAAATAAATAAAAAAACATTTATCGTTTTTGTTTCGTGGCCTCGTGGCCTCCACGCGGTAATCTCCGGTGAATGTCTCGGGATCGGCGTGGTCGAGGAATAATTACACTCTTCCTCTGATTTATGTATATCTTTATTGAACGCCTCGCAACGCTGTTGAGGATACAAACACGCGGTACGCACTTATGATCGTGATTCACACGCACGACTTGGTACGGACGATGTTACTCGGTCGGAATGATGAGAACGAAGAGAGCGATCATGGCACAAACTGCCGCATCACCACACATGAGACGCACGCAGAGAGAGGGGGTACTAGCGCACGCAACGCTGCTTAACGCTGGTATCGAGACTTCTCGATAGAGTCAAGTCGCGCGGTAAATGCGAATCACGCGGGAATCTCAAGTATTATTATACAGTTTCATTGATAATTTTATTGCAATTTTAATATTTACCTTAGGCAGTACAATTTAGCATACTTTCCCCTATGTAAAAAAATAAATTTTAGATATTTTTTTTAATGTAAAAATGCCAAGATTGTATTAGTACATTTATTTATATGCATATGGTGTATATGGTATTTATATTCAATGATATTAAAATGCACTGATTAATTATATTTATTGGAGAAACCACTCAACTAATCAATCATTCGAAAACACGGCGCAAAGTGCCTTTTTGATCTACCGCGCACCGTATGGAGAGGCACCCAATTAATCACATATTCCAATTGTACACCAGTCAAACCAGTTCAATTTAATCTTAATCTAACAGCTCTATTAACTTAGCCGGTCAACTTCGACTTCAAAAATTTTTTTTTTAATCATTTGTTGGTGATTATTGGCCTAATTGCAACGTTTGTTTGTTCATATTTTTTTATTTAATTAAAAAAGAAAAATTAGCATTAAGTTAGCTGGAAAAATCTCATTTTTAATTTAAAAACAGTCTAATTGATGCATAATCGTTTGTTAATGATTGTTGGTCTAATTTTATCGTTTGTTGGTTTATTATTAGTCTTAAAAACGAAAAATTATCACATTGAGGCCGCATCTACAGAAATCGAATATGATATTGGTTTATTGCTTACTGGTTTATTGATTTAAAGCTTATTTCTATAAATGTAAGACTATGAATACGGGCCTTAACATTGGCAGGAAATTGAAAATATTTATTTCCTTCTCTAATAGTAAGTTGAAATGATAAATTGCAAAATGTGAGATATTTATTAGACAAAGAATAAACTTGTATTTATATTTTTTTGTAATCTTGAAGTTTTTAGATCTGTATTATATATCATCAATAATTCAATGCTAATCAAAATATGAATTCTACATGAATAATTATAAGAAAAATATTTTGACAGATTTATACATAATAATTATACTTGGTAAGGATCCTTAGTATAATTATTATGTATAAATTTGTCAAAATATTTTTCTTATAATTATTCATGTTGAATTTATATGTTGACTAGCATTGAATTATTGATAATATATAATACAGATCTAAAAACTTCAAGATTACAAAAAGATATAATACAAGTTTATTCTTTGTCTAATAAATATCTTACATTTTGCAATTTATCATTTCAACTTACTATTAGAGAGAAAATAAATATTTTCAATTTCCTGCCGATGTTAAGGCCCGTATTCATAGCCTGTTAGCTAAGGCTCTATAGAAGTGAGTATTTTTGTCCGCTATTTTTCATCCACCGCATGGGAAGGTTAAGTTATACATCGTATATACATATGTCAAAATGTCAATACGTATTATCGTTGTATACCATTCAATCTCGCAGTTAATTAAAAAAGTTATGTTAATTAAATATCGAGTCTATTTAACTTAAAATAATTGTTACAACAACACATCATGTTTTCGGTGTCGCATAAAATATGATGCTTCCAAAATACGTACAATGAAATAGAGACACGATATGTTGATTAACGAAAAATATGACATTTATAAACGAACACTTATTTTGAGATTAATAGACTCGATATTTAAGATAATTTAATTAACTGCGAGATCAAAAGACGTACAACAACAATATGTTTTAACCTATGTATATACGACATATAACCTAACCTAACCTTCACATACGTTTAGATAAAAAATGGCGGATGGGAATACCTACTTTTATAGAGCTCTATGTTAGCCTTACATTTATAGAAATAAGCTTTAAATCGTAAGCAATAAATCAATATCATATTTGATTTCTGTAGATGCGGCCTCAATGTGATAATTTTTTTAAGACTAATAATAAACCAACATAAGATAACATTAGACCAACAATCATCAACAAACGATTACGCATCGATTAGACCGTTTTTTAATTAAAAATGAGATTTTTCCGGCTAACTTAATGCTAATTTTCTTTTTTAATTAAAAAAAAATATATAAACCAACAAACGTTGCAATTAGGCCAAGAATCACTAACAAACAACCAACTAAACAATTAAAAAAAATTTTTAAAGTCGAAGTTGACCGGCTAAGTTAATGGAGCTTAATATAACCTAACCTAACTTACATAAAATTAATGAGTATCATCACTATGAATATGGGTACTATCACTAAGAATAGAAGAACCAAACAAATTACCGAAGCAGGAGAGAGAGAGAGAGAGGAGTCACGATGATAATTAGAAAAGAACTTCAATTTAAAGAAATAAAAAAATTACAGATTGATTTGAACAATATAGAAGCGTTGGGTCTCAAAATCAAAGAATTGGAAAGAGATAATAAGACATATACAGGAAACCAGGAAAAACTAAAATAATCAGAAATCTAGAAGAAATTAATAGATTCTATTGAAGACGTGTAGATTATCCCGTATAGAAATTGTGACTGTGCTGAGAACTGACGAACTGACACGTGCTGTGAACCTAATAAATACTTAAAGAGAATATCTACTAGTTTTACGATATTATTCAGCAATCCTTTCACATATATAACATGGTGTCAGAAGTGACGACGCTCCTTTGATACTCAACAGAGGGTCAATAAAATTTACTTCGCGAATACACTGTAAGTAAAAACATTCCGACGAAAAAGTAAAGTTAGAATCCCAGGTAGCAAGCATACGTCATTTTGATGTCAAATGACGTCATTAGACGTTAAAATAACGTCATTTTGAGGTTTAATGACGTCAATTTGCTACTTGGGATACACGTCATGGAAGGTAAGCTAATAGAATTTTTATCAGCGCAAACGTCGCTAATTAATCAAATGCAATAAAATCATACTCAAAATTCAAAAAAGAACGCTAACTGTTTAAAGAAAATAGGTGCAGCATTAAAGAAAATAGATGCAGAATGCAAAAATCAACTTCAGCGGATCGAGACAAGCATCCATGATCGACCCCGCAGGTTTTAGTCAACAAGATGCATCCAAAATTCAACTAACAAAACATACCATAGCCATAACCTTTAAGTAGAAAACATCAACGAAAACTTCGACCTCTTCACAGAAAATTAGATTGCATATACAATTGCGTCAGATATAGATAAATTGAAACCTCAAGAAGAAGTAAGAAAAATAAATATTCTTTTATCCATTATATGCAAAGAAATAAAGACAAATTTTTTAAATTTTTATCTGACTTTAGCTGAAAGAGTAATGCAGCTAATTGGCGAATAAAATCAGATCGAAGCTTACTGTATGACCAATATATGTTCCATTCCTGTAATAATCAAGAACAAGAGGAATTATTTGACGCTTACTTTATAAGACTAAAAAGATTTTAGATGTTTGTAAATATAATCAAAAAATGTAACAACAGAAGAGATGTTAAGAGATCAATTAGTTTTTGATATCAAAGATATAAGTCTAAAAAGATAAGTTAGAGATAAGTAAAAGAAGATCCTGCAGTTTTAACACTAGACAAATTAAAACAGACATGCAAAGTGAAAAAAACGACAGATCGACAACTCAAGATACTGATCCCAAAAAAAGCAGTCAACAAAATAACAAGACAATAGAAAAGAAAAAAGCTCTACAAGTTTTGGGCTGAAGATTATTCCTTCAAGAAAGAATTATGCTCAACATGGAGAAAAACATGTTCAAATTGCGGACGACAGATCGACGGAAACGACAGATTGACAATTCAAGACATTGATCCCAGAAAAAAGCAGTCAACAAAATAACAAGACAATAGAAAAGAAAAAAATTCTACAAGTTTTGTGCTGAAGATTATCCCTTCAAGAAAGAATTATGCCCAACATGGAGAAAAACATGTTCAAGTTGCGGAGTAATGAATCATATTTTCAGAGCATGCAAAAAATAATAAAAAGAAACCATACCAGAAGATTACAAGAGAGAACATGAAGAAAGACAGGAGGATTAGAAAAATTGACAAAGAAGAAAGCGAAGAAGAAGAGTCGGAGGAAGAAGAAAAAGCTCAGATTCTGAAGCTATCAAGAATTAATAAATTAGAAAAGGAAAAAGTAAAAGGTTGCGTAAGATTAAAACTCAGATTTGGAAAAAAATGGAAAGATGTCTTTATAGCCATGCTGCGATTTAGACACCTGTTCAGAAGGCAACGTAATCGACTTTAAAAACTACTGCAAACTTACCTAGACATCAAATCCATCACTCGAACCTACTGAAAATTAATTAAAGGGCTTCGGAGATGGTCACATTGCAACGATGGGAAAGATCGAAGTTCCTTGCTTACATAAGGGACAAAAATACACTAATATTTTAGATAATCAATGTAGAGTAATGTAGACCACTACTATCAGAAATAGCATGTTTAATTTTAGGTTTAGTCAAATATTGCTTCAAGATTGATAAAACAAGTGAATTAAGCACTTATTCACAAGATAGATTAGAAGCAAATAAAATTATCAAGAAGCAAACATTCCAGGGATGTGGATTAATACCAGAAGAAATCGAACTAGAAGTAGACAAGAAAATAAAACCAGTAGACAATGAGCACGAAGAATTCCTATCTACGTAATAACCTGAAGAAAAAGTTAGAGATACTAGAGAATGAGAATATCATTAAACGTAAGTCAGGACCAACAGACTGGATACATAATATTCTGTTAGTAAAAAGGATTAATTCTCTGAGAATATACATCGATCCGGTACCACTAAACGCAGCCTTGAAACGCCCACATTTCCAATTCACAACTTTAAATGAGATTCTCCCGGAAATCGAACGAGCTCGCGTGTTCTCTACTGTAGACGCAAAGAAAGGATTTTGGTAGATCAAGTTATCAGAAGAAAGCAGCAAACTTACTACTTTCTGGATACCCTTCGGTTGATACAGATGAATGAGGCTACCATTCGGTATATCTCGACTTCAGAGATATTCTTGCAGAAAAATGCAAGATGTTACCTTAGGGCTTAAGGGCATAAAGGTTTTAGTAGACAATGTTCTAATATATGGATGTGGCGAAGATATGGAAGAAGCTACCAAGGATCACAATAGGAATTTAAAAGAACTACTAGTTAGATTAAAGAAGCATGGCTATAAACTCAATAAAAATTTTTTCGGCCACATATTAACAAGTGACGGCCTTATGCCGGATAAAACAAAAGTAAAAGCAATAAAAAATATGCCACCGCCACAAGACAAAAAGGATCTATTACGTTTCCTAGGTATGACAACATATCTAAGCAGATTTATAAAAAATTTATCAACAAAAACGGACATTCTAAAAAAATTGATCAGAGAAGATATCAAGTGATAATAGACTTCAGCAGAAAACAGAGAATTTGAAAGGATAAAAACACTAGCAAAGCAAATATACATAAGCAGCAATACTTCAATACACAGCAGCCAGTCACCATAGAATGTGACGAAACCGCGATAGGCCTCGGCGCAGCAGTCTACCAGATGGACCGTGTGATAAGATGCGCTTCAAGGACTCTAACTCAAACAGAGAGAAACTACGCACAGATCGAGAAAGAGATATGCTAGCCATCGTATTTGGATGTACCAGATTTTACCAAATAATCGCAGGTAGCGTAAAAACAACAATAAAAACGGACTATAAACCTTTGATATGAATTTTTAAAAAATTGTTGCTTAAAAGACTCCAGCTCATGCTAATGATCCTGCAGCGATATAATTTAGAAGTCCAATTTGTTAAAGGGAAAGAAAATATAGTAGCCGACACTCTTCTTTCAAGGGCAGCGATAAAAAAACGACAGCACAAACCAGAGGAAAATAGGCAACCTGAGCATTTTCGAAATCGAGAAGGATACCAAGATTTGCCAGATGATTGAAAAAATAAACGTACACAAAGATCTACGAATTACCCCGCAGCGAATCGATTTAATTAAAGAGGCAACAAGAAGGGATAGCATAATGCAACGACTAGTCTCATATATAACAACAGGCTGGCCCAAGTACGTTCAAGAAGTGTACAAAGACTGCAAAATCTATTTTAAAGACAAAGATGAATTATCAACGCAAGCTGGTCTTATTTTCAGAAACGATCAAAGTCTTATACCGTTTGAATTAAGGAAAACCATAATAGGTAAAACGCACATTGCACATACATACGTGGAAGCCACGTTCAATCTGGCTGGAGAAACGATATTCTGGCCAGACATGTTAGAACAAATAAAACAAAAAGTATAAGATTGCAAAGTCTGCATGGAATTCAGAGGCTCACAACAAAACTCACCTATGCAATTACACAAAGTTAGCTTTCAATAATCTTTGTCTCAATAAGCTTTGTTAATCATAGTAATTAGTTCGCGTGGTTTATTTATATTTTTAAATCAGATTTGTTTTTTATTGTAATATTTTGTAAAAAACTTGAACCTTTTAAATTCTTCTTCTAGCTTTAATTTTTTTTGTTTTGCTAAACATTTCTTTTTTGAAGATCACTTTCCAATGTTTAATTGACACTTTTATTCTAAGATCCCTTTCTTCAGCTGTGGCTTCTTTGGATAAATCATCTGCGACTTAATTCCCTAAAATACCTGTGTGGCTTGGGATTCAACCTTTTACTACGTTTATTTTGCTATCATCTTTGTTAACAGTATTCCTAATAAAATAGTATATTTTTTCTGGTATACATTTAATTTATTGTTCTATAGCGCTTTATATGTATGCAGAGAATCTGTTAGTATTAGTATATCTTTCTTGACATTGTTTTCTATTAAATATTTTACTGCTTTTTCTAAGCTTTCACATATAAATGTAGCATTTATTATTAATACTAAATTTATATCCTATGTTACTATTTTCTACAGCTGTTCTTATCCCTTGTACTTCAAGATTATTGAGAGCTAACTTAGAATTTAAAAGAATCACTAGGAAAAATTATAGAAGACACAATCTACGATTGTAGAAGCCGCAGGATATATATCACCTAGTCTTCAGATGTGACAGGACAAAAGAAACTAGAAACGCACTGTATAGGGCGCTACAAAAATTAAACATTTTATATAAAAAAACTATTAATCTCGGCTCGAATTATTGTGTTACAATAAAAATAAAATCTCGACGGCAATCGGAGCCTATGCGGATGACATGCACAAAATTAATAAATTAAAATGAGATCTCAAGTCAAACTCATTTATTAAATTCTAAACGTTTCGACCCACTTCGGGTCTTCTTCAGTAGCTGCAAAATACAAAGAAACAAAAATAGAAGATAATCGGTACAATCAGAAAATTATAAAACTCGTATACATACAATCCGCAAATAAATTAAATATCAAAGTGATAAATATAAGGCCAACTTATCGAGCTGAATATTCGAGATGTTCAGTCAACTACCATTTATTACATGTATAAATTATAAAACTACAGTCATTATATTAAAACTAACGCAAATTTCAATCATTCTATAAACGTTTCGACCGCACGCGGTCTTCTTCAGTATAATTATTGAAATATAAATTCTTACAATTCACATAATATCGAAATTTAATTATAGTTATTCAGAATCAAGAGTTTTTGAGTAATTAACGCGTGTTTCAATCCGTCCTGTCCAACAATGTTCGCCTCGATATGATCCCTGATTTTGTTCAGATCTCGGATAGTTTCATCGTTAATATGCGAGAAATTAACCCGTTCCGTAGGCGCTGCGATTTATAAAAAATTACCGATCAACGCATGTCCAAATTATAATATGTATCCCCTACAATTGGTAGTATGCTTACCTATCATCGTTCTTCTTGATAATTTTGCTACTTATTAACAGTTATTAAGGATGACACATAACAAACCAACAATACAGAAAGACAGCTCATTTTAAACTCTACTTGATCGGAGAGCGTGCGTGTTTATATATGATCTAATATCTATGTTTTACTCGTTAATGTCCTATTTGTCCTATTATTATTTCTTGTTCGCTAATATATCCAAAATATCAAAATACGACTCGCTAAGTAACTCAGTATCTTTGTTTAAATTTAGTCCATTTTTTTGTTCCTTGATATGTAGCATCTCAGAAATGAGTCTTTTATAATAATTATTTTCGTTGTCCATGATCTTAACATTGTCCCAATTAAAAGTATGATGTTCATTTATTATGTGTTCAGAAATTACTGAATGTTTCGTTGAGTCCAACCTAATATTATTTTTATGTTCTTTTATTCGCGTCTGCAATTGCCTCTTTGTTTGGCCTACATAAGATGCATTACAATTATTGCAACTGATCTTATAAACCACATTCGAATTGCATGGATGTTTAGTTTTATCTTTCTGCGCTTTAATAATATTGTCCAGTTTGTTGAGACATCTATACCCTACCATACAATTTTTATTTTTTACCGAGGAAACAATCATTTCTGAGATCCCATCTATATACGGAATGACAAAGAATTTTTTATTGACCGAGTCATTTCTTATACTTTTTGTTCTATTGCTCTATTGCTATCACATCCACTATTTTTTAATAAAAATTTGGAGTTAATTATTAATATACTCAGAAGCAATGGTTACCCTCTTGATCTGATTTTTAACAAAATTAATCATCGGATAGAACACATCATATCTAAGGGGAGCATTATAGAGAGACAGGCCAACATAGAAAGAACAAAAAGTATAAGAAATGACTCGGTCAATAAAAAATTCTTTGTCATTCCGTATATAGATGGGATCTCAGAAATGATTGTTTCCTCGGTAAAAAATAAAAATTGTATGGTAGGGTATAGATGTCTCAACAAACTGGACAATATTATTAAAGCGCAGAAAGATAAAACTAAACATCCATGCAATTCGAATGTGGTTTATAAGATCAGTTGCAATAATTGTAATGCATCTTATGTAGGCCAAACAAAGAGGCAATTGCAGACGCGAATAAAAGAACATAAAAATAATATTAGGTTGGACTCAACGAAACATTCAGTAATTTCTGAACACATAATAAATGAACATCATACTTTTAATTGGGACAATGTTAAGATCATGGACAACGAAAATAATTATTATAAAAGACTCATTTCTGAGATGCTACATATCAAGGAACAAAAAAATGGACTAAATTTAAACAAAGATACTGAGTTACTTAGCGAGTCGTATTTTGATATTTTGGATATATTAGCGAACAAGAAATAATAATAGGACAAATAGGACATTAACGAGTAAAACATAGATATTAGATCATATATAAACACGCACGCTCTCCGATCAAGTAGAGTTTAAAATGAGCTGTCTTTCTGTATTGTTGGTTTGTTATGTGTCATCCTTAATAACTGTTAATAAGTAGCAAAATTATCAAGAAGAACGATGATAGGTAAGCATACTACCAATTGTAGGGGATACATATTATAATTTGGACATGCGTTGATCGGTAATTTTTTATAAATCGCAGCGCCTACGGAACGGGTTAATTTCTCGCATATTAACGATGAAACTATCCGAGATCTGAACAAAATCAGGGATCATATCGAGGCGAACATTGTTGGACAGGACGGATTGAAACACGCGTTAATTACTCAAAAACTCTTGATTCTGAATAACTATAATTAAATTTCGATATTATGTGAATTGTAAGAATTTATATTTCAATAATTATACTGAAGAAGACCGCGTGCGGTCGAAACGTTTATAGAATGATTGTAATTTGCGTTAGTTTTAATATAATGACTGTAGTTTTATAATTTATACATGTAATAAATGGTAGTTGACTGAACATCTCGAATATTCAGCTCGATAAGTTGGCCTTATATTTATCACTTTGTTTTCAATATACGAGCGACAATTGTATTAATTTAAATTAAATATCATTCTCCTCCCTATTCAAACCGTCCGGCCGTCGGAGTGTCTCCCTAACGGTGACCATCGTCAGGAAGGAAGCGGAGCAGTGACTCCCTTACCAACACTAATCAACATGGTATAAATTAAACGTAGAACAATTCACAAGAATTAAAAATTAAGAACCGGGAAGAACACTCACCCCGACAGCAAAAACAGAGAGAAGACGATGCTACACGTGACACATCACTCTAACGACTGTGCGGTATTCTACCTCGACACAGTCGATACATATATACGCAAAAAACAAATATAAAAATAAAATATGAAAATAAAAATAAAAATAAAAACAACTAAACTAATCGGCACTCATGTCACAAGTCTAACAAAAAAACCCGGCTATGTAAAATCACAAAGCTAGATTTTGGTAAATTTTTCTATTAACAGATCAAGATTCTCGTTTAATTTATCAGTGTCGCTATGTAAATTTAAACTATTCCTCTGACGTTTTATGTGGATCATTTCGGATATCAAACGTTTACCTAAAAAAGGCTCCTCGTCTAAGACTTTTACATCCTCCCAATTAAATTCATGGTTCAATAATCTATGTTCCGATATGACTGATAATTGTGACGCGTTTCTTTTTATGTTGTTGCGATGTTCTTTCATCCTAGTTTTCAACAATCTACCCGTCTGCCCTACGTACGACGCATCACAATCCATACAATCAATTTTATAAACTACATTATTATGGAGTTCTCTTGGTAACTTATCCTTGTGTACTTTAATGAATTTACGGAGACTGTTAATTGCTGTATATGATGGAATGACATCCAAATCACGTGTAATGTCCTCGATTCTCTTCGATACATTATTAATATACGGAATATTAAAGTACGAAACTTTTTTCTGCGTTAGAATCTTGTCATTGCATACATTTGCTCTATTGTTATGCAACTTATTATTATAGCGGAAGAACAACTTTTTTAACCGCGCTTGTAATGTATGAAATATCAAATTGAGAGGATAATTATTAGACAAAAGAACTCCAATCATAGACTCAAAGTTAACTTTATGGAATTTCGGATGAGATAGCCAAAAAACTCTATCTATGAGGCTGATAATGGTGCCTTTTTTATGACAAAGAGGATGCTGCGATTCAAAATTTAAATATCTACCTGAATACGTCGGCTTATGAAACAAATCAAACTCAATGCTCCCATTATTTATAATAATGGTGACATCTAAAAAATTCAATCGGTTGTCAACCCCCTCCTCCATGGTGAACTGCAATCTAGGATGGAAAGAATTGAAAGTGTTTAAAACTATTTTAAGCATGGAGGGTGGGGCCGCCAACGCGATATCGTCAACATATCTAAAATAAAATGGAACAATAGAGCATGCATAACAATAGAGCAAATGTATGCAATGACAAGATTCTAACGCAGAAAAAAGTTTTGTACTTTAATATTCCGTATATTAATAATGTATCGAAGAGAATCGAGGACATTACACGTGATTTGGATGTCATTCCATCATATACAGCAATTAACAGTCTCCGTAAATTCATTAAAGTACACAAGGATAAGTTACCAAGAGAACTCCATAATAATGTAGTTTATAAAATTGATTGTATGGATTGTGATGCGTCGTACGTAGGGCAGACGGGTAGATTGTTGAAAACTAGGATGAAAGAACATCGCAACAACATAAAAAGAAACGCGTCACAATTATCAGTCATATCGGAACATAGATTATTGAACCATGAATTTAATTGGGAGAATGTAAAAGTCTTAGACGAGGAGCCTTTTTTAGGTAAACGTTTGATATCCGAAATGATCCACATAAAACGTCAGAGGAATAGTTTAAATTTACATAGCGACACTGATAAATTAAACGAGAATCTTGATCTGTTAATAGAAAAATTTACCAAAATCTAGCTTTGTGATTTTACATAGCCGGGTTTTTTTGTTAGACTTTTGACATGAGTGCCGATTAGTTTAGTTGTTTTTATTTTTATTTTTATTTTCATATTTTATTTTTATATTTGTTTTTTGCGTATATATGTATCGACTGTGTCGAGGTAGAATACCGCACAGTCGTTAGAGTGATGTGTCACGTGTAGCATCGTCTTCTCTCTGTTTTTGCTGTCGGGGTGAGTGTTCTTCCCGGTTCTTAATTTTTAATTCTTGTGAATTGTTCTACGTTTAATTTATACCATGTTGATTAGTGTTGGTAAGGGAGTCACTGCTCCGCTTCCTTCCTGACGATGGTCACCGTTAGAGAGACACTCCGACGGCCGGACGGTTTGAATAGGGAGGAGAATGATATTTAATTTATTTGCGGATTGTATGTATACGAGTTTTATAATTTTCTGATTGTACCGATTATCTTCTATTTTTGTTTCTTTGTATTTTGCAGCTACTGAAGAAGACCCGAAGTGGGTCGAAACGTTTAGAATTTAATAAATGAGTTTGACTTGAGATCTCATTTTAATTTATTAATTTTGTGCATGTCATCCGCATAGGCTCCGATTGCCGTCGAGATTTTATTTTTATTGTAAACATTTTATATTCTTATAATATCGATAATTGGTTAAAAAATATTAGAATTGAACATATTCTTGTACATATACCAATTTTAATATTTTAATGTAGTATGTCTCAGGAACAAAATGCCGTACAAAGATGATTAAAAATCAATTTAAAAAAAAATGAGTACTAATTATAGTATCAAAAATATTCAAAAAAGTTTGATATCTTCAAAATAAATGCATAGTTGGCCAAAATCGTCATTTTTTATACAATTAAACTCATTCACGGAAAACTGATATGATGGACAAATTCTAAAACCAAATTTGGATTGAACGTACAAAATTACGTAGGAAACTACTGTCAAATCTCAAACATCAAAACGCTGCAGGCCTGTGTTATCCAAAAATTGCTTTGTCTTGAACTAGGAAATAAATTTTAAAAATTTGATTAAGAGGATTTCTTAACAAACAGCGAATTTCGACTAGAGATCCTGTAATTAAAGTTTGTACATAAAGTAGCATAGAAGTACGGTTCTCGGTACCCCGCGAGTCGCACGAGCGGGGTACTTTGCTATAATTTACGTCACATATACTGTACTATCTATAGCATTTCAGTACAGTATACGTGACGTAAACTATAGCAAAAGCACCCCAGCTCGTGCGACTCGCGGAGTACCAAGAATCGTGCTTCTATACTCGTCTATATTCTTTGGTAGCAACCTCTGATTGATCCGCCATTTTTCTACAATTCGCGCCAATTTTATGAAAATTCTATTGCCTCTCAACTATAATAAAGTAATAAATATTTCAGAAAATCTTAAAGGTCTTAAAATTGTAATTCTTGTCATTTTTTGATGTGTTATTAACTTTACAATTTGTCTAGAATAATCTCTTACATACATATAAAAAATAAATCAATAATAAATAAATTAAAAATAAATAAAAAATAAATCAATAACTTAGCTTTAAGCTACTCATTACACTATACATATAACAATAGTTACATATAACGTAGTTTAATTAAAGGACAATGTTAAAAAACTCCGATTTTTTGCCCCTCGGGGAAATGTATGAAACCTATTTTTTACGTTTTTCAAAAATAAATACAAAGCAAAAATGCGCCTAAGACCGCGGAGAACCCTGGGGAAAACTTTTGACAAGCTGTTTGCTAAATAAGGTGTTAAACGGGATCACTTCTCAGTTTTTAACGTTGATCGAAACGTACTGAATTGAGATTCTTCCCGAGTTCTCACAGCTTTTAATAATCTGAGGATAAATGGAAGATGTAAGGTTCAGTTTTATGCTTTAGAGCTTATCATGTATCATGTTCATCATTAACGATCTCTCATATACGCACGTATGCGCGCACGCACACGAACACACGCGTATGCTAAAAACTCATTTTTTCTCCGGTATCCATCACAGAATCCATAAGCAAGTTAAGAAAAACGCTATTTTGCAATACCTGTCACAAAAATTCGATTTTTGATTGCTGTTTAGCGTGCGAAAAATGATTTATTTTTCAACAATTCAATATATGCCTTACTTTATCACACTAGTGCGTAAAAAAGTGCTTTTTTTCAATGGTTAATAGTTTTTGTTTTACCATTTTTCAACTGACATAACAAACTTAAACGTAACGAAATTCACGCGAGACAAAATGTCAGTTCGTTGTAACCTTTATTACTATTTCTTATTTGAATTTAATTTCAATTAATTATTTAGTCTTAAATCGAACTTTCACGACAGGCATTACAAAAAATATTGTATGTGATATGTGCGGAGGACAACGAATATACATCGCGCGTGAAGTTGTCGCATTCGCCTCAGCTTGTGATGCATTCACTCTCGTACTCCTGTGGTTACTCGCCTTCGGCTCATGTGGCAACTTTAGGCGCGACGTAATTCGTTGTTTTCCGCACTTGCCACATAAGATACTAATTGTATGTAATTCTTATTTCTGACAATCTTGCAAAAATCTGTATAACATACATTTTGATGTTCAATCAACTGCGCTATTAAAAGTCAGAAGTTTGAATATTTTCAGAGTTGCTACTGGGAAGCAGTTGTTAGAATTAATGGAAAATCGATTGAAAAGTAAAGCAAGTGTCATCATTTAATTGTGAATAACATAATTCTATCAATCGTTTCTTTCTTATTTTATTTTCCTTTTGTTTATTATATTTAGGTGGCGGAAGTTAATCGAAATATGGATTGTCGATCTTGTCATAAACCTCTTTCAAAGAAAAAACGTTATCGTGACATAAAGTTTCCAAAAACACTGACGAATACGAATGTAATAAATGTTATAATCAAAATCATTGCTATAGTAATACCCCAGATAATACCCCAAATACTTCTCAAGGAACAAGTATAGTGGATCTGGAGAATTCTATATTGGAGCCTCATGTATCAAGTATGGGAGAGTCGAATAAAATAAAAAAAACATCGAGATAAATATTGAACGTAGTATTATTAACCACAAGAAATGTGTATTTGGCTGCAAAAAGAGCAGGCTATTAAGGTTATTAAGCAGGAAAGAATGTGTTGAGATTTATATTTGTACAAATATAAATCAAATATTTGATACAAAATATTTTGTACAAATATATATATATATATATTTTTATACAAATATATATATATATATTTTTTTTTTTCAAATATATATATATATATATATACATATTTTGTACAAATATATATACCTTTTGTTTAAAAAGTATCCGGAATTTGTAAATAAAAAACTAAATGGTTAATTATTCTTCTATATTTATATTGTCTCCTTCAAAATAGTCTCCATTCTGAACTACATACATATGCCAGCGGTTAACTCATTTTTGGAAACATTTTTCATATGCCGATTTTGGGATGGCCTTCAGCTTCCTTTGCGAATTTTCTTTCATTGCCTCTACCGTTTCAAAACGCTTGCCATGAAGCGGCAATCTGAGTTTTGGAAAGAGAAAAAAGTCACACGAGGCTAAATTTGGAGGGTACGGTGTTTGTTCAATGGTATGTACCGAGTGTTTGGTCAAATAATTGCGTACAAGCTGCGATGTGTGCGACGACGCGTTATCATGATGCAAAATCCACTTGTACGCAATTATTTGACCAAACACTCGGTACATACCATCGAACAAGCACCGTACCCTCCAAATTTAGCTTCGTGTAACTTTTTCCTCTTCCCAAAACTTAAATTGCCGTTTCATGGCAAGCGTTTTGAAACGGTAGAAGCAGTAAAAGAAAATTCACAGAGGAAGCTGAAGGCCATCCCAAAATCGGCATATGAAAAATGTTTCTAAGAATGGGTTAACCGCTGGTATATGTGTGTAGTTCAGAATGGGAGACTATTTTGAAGGAAACAATATAAATATAGAAGAATAATTAACCATTTAGTGTTTTATTTAAAAATTCCGGATACTTTATGAGCAGAAGGTATATATATATATATATATATATAAGAAAAATTCTGAACAAAATAAAAAATGTCTTAAAAATATTGTGAGAGAAAGAGAGAGAGAGGAGAAAGGGAGAGATCTCGCTTGCCGCGCCCCTCTTTCTCAACGTCGCCTCTCCTTTCTTCAAACTCCTATCTATCCGTTTCCTTTCTTCCGCCTCTTCTTCTTATCATCTTCCACAATTTCTCGTCTCCGCTCCCATCTTCTCGCTCTTCTCCCAAGCTCTCCTCCGTTCCGTCCTCTCTTTTCACTTCCGCTTCCGACTCCTCTTCGCAACTTCTTCTTGCTTCTTCAATTCCTCTATCATTGTATTCTTCATTCTTCTTTTCCTTTCCCCCGTTACCAATCTTGCTTACCGCGTCTCCTTCTCCTCATGTCACCTCTCCTGTTATCTCTTTACTTCTTGCCGACTCTAACTCTTCCTTTTCCTTTCTCTCTTTTCCTTCTGTGTCTCTTCTTTCCATTTTATCTTCCTTATTCCCCCTTTTTCGGGCGTGTTAGTCCCCTCCTTTTCCCTGCTCTTTTTTGGTTCAAGATCTTTGTCTACCCATTCATATTTTCTCTTCCTTTCCCCCACATCTACCTCTCTCCCCCTCTTCTACCTCTTGCTCCCGTTCTCTCTTTCTTCCTTTCTCTTTCTTCTTTTCCTTTGTCTTCCTTCCTATTCTCTCTTTTCAAACTTTCCTGTCACTCATAATCCGCACCTCCGTCACCTCCGGTACTTGGATCTTCCATTTTTTTCTTCCCCTATAACCTCTCTTTCATCACCAGTCCTTCTCTTCCTGCCAATTCACATAACACCATCCATGCCTTTTTCGAAGTCTTTTTGATTTCCCTCAACTCCCTCGCTTCCTCCGTGCTCCCCATACTTTTCACCACATCGTAATACGCCGCAATACACCTTAATACCATCATGTAACAGTTATCTCTCTTCTCTCATCACTCCGATACTACGTATGCGTTACACCCTATTCCTTCCTTATTCCTTCTAATTTCTTCTCTCCTCTCTCTCCTTTTCTATTTTTCCTATTCACCTCCTCTTTCTTCTTGCTTTTCCTTTTCTCTGTATATCTTCTTCTTTCTTTCTTCTTTCTTCTTCTCTCTTTACTTCTTTGCTTCTCACCCTCATCATATCCTTTTTTCATATTCACTCTTTCTTCTTCTCCTCCTGCCATTCTTTCCTTCGCTATTCTTTTCTTACCTCCCCCCAATCTCCTCCCTATCTTACTTTTCCCAATTCTACCATTTCCGTGTCCTCCTTCGTCCCATTTCCTTTCTCTTCTTTTCCCTTACATTTTGCATTCCTCCCTCCTGCACCATCTTCCTCTTCGCGTCATCAGCATACTTCTTCTGTCTTCGTTCCAGTCTCACTTCTTCCTCTCTCCTCCTTCTTTTTTTCCTTTCTCCTGTCCTCTCTCCTGTCCTCTCTGCCGTCTCTACCATCTCTCTGCTCTCTTCTTAATCTTTCCGCCGCTTCCGGTACTCAGCACCACATCTAACTTTCTCATTTCTTTTCCTTTCTTCTTTCCTATCATAATCTTCCTACCAATTAGGAGACGCGGTAGTGTCTCCGGCCATGTTCAAACCCTAAAAGATCTTAAAAGACACTACAAATCTCCTTATCCTGCACTATCAAAGTCCATTTTTTGGGGATGTAGAACTACTAAAATATAAAAAATTTTGAATTGCACGTAATATAACCTGAAAGGCGGCATCGCCACGAGTAATTTGAGCCAAGAAAAAATAAAATCGGTCAAGCCGTTCTGGAGATACAAGCGGTCAAAAAGTGACGTTTTTCATGAAAAATGAAGTAACGTCGTCTTCTTCTTCTTCTTCTTCTTCTTCTCTGTCCGCGTCCGCTGACGTCATCAGGATTATATATATATATATAAATCTCTTCTCACCTTTCACTCACACCTCCCTCAACTTCCACCCACCCCTTTCCCTCCCACATCCCGCCCCCGCCCCACCCCCACTCCCACCCCCACTCCCACCCCACTCCCACCCCTCTTTCGCCTCTTTCACCCTCTTTCGTCCTCTTTCACCCTCTTTCATTCCCTCTCACCCTCTTTCGTCCTCTTTCATCCTCTTTCATTCTCTCTCATCCTCTTTCACCCTGTTTCGTCTTCTTTCACCCTCTTTCATTCCCTCTCACCCTCTTTCGTCCTCTTTCACCCTCTTTTGTCCTCTTTCACTCTCTTTCGTCCTCTCTCACCCTCTTTCATTCTTTCTCACCCTCTTTCACCCTCTTTCGTCCTCTTTCACCTTCTTTCACTCTCTTTCGTCCTCTCTCACCCTCTTTCATTCTTTCTCACCCTCTTTCGCCCTCTCTCATCCTCTTTCGACCTCTTTCACACTCTTTCGTCCTCTCTCACCCTCTTTCGTCCTCTTTCACCCTCTTTCGTTCTCTCTCACCCTCTTTCGACCTCTTTCGTCCTCTTTCACCCTCTTTCGTCCTCTCTCACCCTCTCTCACCTCTTTCACCCTCGTACGTCCTTTCTCACCCTCTTTCGTTCTCTTTCACCCTCTTTCGCCTATCTCGTCTTCTCTTACCCTTATTCGTCCTCTCTCACCCTATCTCCAAAAAATCATAAAAATGAAAAGGTCAAGCCATGTTCAAAAGAAGGTCCTCAAAAATTTAAACCTAGTCTGTACAATAAAAAATAATTACTCGTAATTCCAGAGTTCCAATTTGTTACTATCGAATAATGTATTTGTTTCAAGTAATGGCAGTAGAGTCAAATACATACCTACGTATATGCAGTTTTTGCTGTTAATTGTACTTGAACAAAAAAAATAATTAAATGATTTAAATATAGCACATTTTAAATCAAGAAACTTATATAATCGAACTCTGTTTAGGAAAAGGTAGAACATTTCATTTGCCTCTGCCTTTACAAGAAACATTGGATAAGGTATGTCCTCCGGAAGATCCTATAAATTTGAATCACGAGTTGCACATTCTCGTTCGAGGTATACCCAAGAAATCTAAAGTGGTTTGGGAAAATTTGATAGATATTAATAAAATGTATAAGGCTTTACAATGGTTGAAAGAAAATAATCCTCATTACTCAAAAATTCGTCTTCCAGCGTCATCTGATGATCTATTAAAGGATAAGTTGCAGGAAACAGAATATAGGATTGTCGATGAGGAAAGCGACAATGACGAAATAAATGAGGTGGTTGAGGAATTACCAGCATTGAATTTGTACAATGTACAGCAAAACAAAAATAATAATGATCAAACCGTTTTAAAACGTACGGCTTTTCTCACACAAATCACTGAACATTCGAATATTAACGATCAGTATACAATATACCCAATACACGCGAAAAGAATCGATAACGAATCTGCATTGAAGCTTTATCAAATGGTGAAAATTGAAGATTTTCCAATGGATAATCGTTATAAATATCTGGATGTCATGTGTTTCCCTGATTTATATCCTGATGGTGTCAATGGACAACGAGAAGATAGAAACTTTGCATTGCCGGAATATTTATTTATTAGAACACGATTGATGTCGAAACATAGTAGATTCAGGTTGAATCTGCAGTATCTGTTCTTCCTTCTCAATGATGCTAACTACCGACAGTTGAAAAGTGGTATCTATTATACGATGATGGTTACTAACCCACGAGAGAGATACACTGCTGGTAGATACTTGAACGAATTGAAAGGTTACCAATTAGAATCGAATTTAATGAGTATTTTCGCAAAATTGAGAAATACGGATCAATTTTGGCGACAACCGTCTAATAATGTAAAATGCATGACTTTGCATTACGGTCCAGCGACGTGGTTTTTGACTTTGAGTCCTAGTGAATGGAAATGGTCCGATTTGGGTGAATATTTACGAGATATGAATCCCGATAAAGAGAAGTTAGGCATCAGCAAACTAATCGCATACGATCCTGTAAGTACTTCTAGATAGATGTGCGTAAATGGCGAGGGTGGTACAGGGAAAAGTTTTCTAATTGAAACAATTAAACATTGGATCAGAATAAATTTGGAAAAAACGACTGCCATATCTGCTCCCACGGGTATCGCAGCATTCAATATCGATGGCTTGACAATCCATAGAATGTTTCAACTACCGGTTAGTCATGAATCTACACCAAAATATACGCAATTGTCAGACATGGTCTTGAAAACTTTGAGAGACAAATTAAAGAATGTCGAATTATTTATAATCGAAGGAATTACATGTAACAATGCAATGATGGATTTAGGAACGACTGTATTCAGTGATGGTCAAGCCTATGTAGGTTTGTCACGAGTAAGTAAATTGGAAGGCCTACATTTGATAAATTTCAATCCAGCATCAGTTAAAGCAAACTCGAGAGCCATTGTAGAATATAATCGACTGAGATCTATATTCAAATCTGAACTGCCACAAATCAATCCGTCCGAGAAAAAGGTTGTGAAAATGTACGATCGTCGATGGGATATCCCTAATATCATTGATGATATGCAGAATTATGATTGTGAGGAACCAGAAAGTATAGTTACATGGAAAATATATGGCCTTTGCAATAACGATGCTGTTTCGTGTTACGCTAATGTAATATTACAATGTGCGTTTCATTGCGTACGTATTAGGCAACAAATACTGAAAAATAAAGCATCGAATGCATTGATTGATGCTATCTGCGCGTATGGTGAACGTAAATATTGCAACATTCAAGCGGTTAGAAGATCTGTCGGAAAACGCTTCGAAGAACGAACACAACAAGATGTTTCGGAATTTTTTACGGCTCTAATGTCGACGTATTCCGACATCAATGATGTATTAAAACTCGAATTAAAGCACGTAACATGTTGCTCGAATGTCAAATGTAATTACAATGTAACTAAGCTGGAAAGCAGTAGTTTGTTAATATTACCTATACATTCGACATTAAAAAGGAAAAAAGGTGTCACTCTACAAAGTTTGATTAATGTAGAATTTTCTAAATGGGAAACGATAAACGGCAATTGTAACGAATGTAAGGGCACCGTGTTGAAAAAGAAAACCGTAATCGAATCAACTTTATCCGTCGTAGTAATACAGCTCAATTTATATACTTTTGTAAACGGTGCTTCTAAAAAAATTATCAACAATCGGATTACCGCCGTGCCGACGAGTAATATCACGATTAATAAAAAAAAGTACAAGCTAATAAGCGCTATATTTCACGAAGGTGAAGAAATGAATCGTGGTCACTACACGTGTATGTTGAGAGCTGACACAAAATCGGAATGGTATTACTCTAATGATATGGAAGTGTTCAAGAAAAAATGGCCCAAAGGAGCACAAGGGGCATACATATTGTTCTTAGAACAGATTAAATAATGGCGCTGTATAAAGGCTGCCGTAAACGCTACATTAAAACATCAACTGTTCTAGCGCTGTATAAAAGTTGCCGTAAGCGCCAAAATAAAATATCGGCTGCTCTGGCGCTTTATAAAAGCTGCTGTAAGCGCTGCATTAAAACGAGTGCAATAAGTTTCTAATTTGACCTAGGCTTCATGACATTTCAAAAAGTATCATCAAGAAAAAAATTATCAGACAGAAATATGTATGTCGTGTTAAAATCGGAGAGACGAAGAAAAATATATGGTTGCGTTCTCACAAGAATGGGCGATGGAGGGGCCCATTCTTTATTTTCAATATTCATACAAGAATATAAATTCATTCTGTTGCAATTGAAATAAATGTGCAATGTATCGTTAAAAGTTATTACAATTATACAAACATTTACATATATGATTAAATAAAATATATATGTATACTATAATATAATTATATATTTTATATATGTACATATATACCATATATTTCAATTATTTTGAACTGTATTGCATAAATTGTTACTTATACAAAGTTATGTGATAAGAATCAAAAATACATATATTTGTGATACTTGAATTACTAGAAAGCTGCTCTATATATCTGTACTTTAAAAAGTAAGTGATATCCTAAAAAAATCATAAAAATGAAAAGGTCAGGCCATGTTCAAAAGAAGGTACTCAAAAATTTAAACCTTTCAAAATTTAAACGATCTAATAATAAATTATCACGAAAAGTAACTGATATGTTATTCAAGGTGCCAGTTCAAAGTGAACATACGTAAAGTGTATATTATCTAAATTTAGTAATAATATATTACCATGAAAAGTAACTGTGATATTTTATTCAAGGTGCAAGTTCACATTGAATATACATACATATAAGTAAAACTGATTACAATTTGATTCTAGAAAATAAGTGCGATATGTTATTCTTAGTGCACAAAATATAATAGTCGTTTATAGAGATTTGATTTGAAATTCATACTAGCCCGTACAATGAAAAATAATTGCTCGTAATTCCAGAGTACCAATTTGTTAATGACTCAAAAAAATAACATTTTTTATCATAATTATCATTCAAAATTTTACTAAAGAAAGATTGGAGGTTTTTAATTTATACAATTTTCACAACTCTTATTTCAATTATTTATTCTACCCATCGAAAGTTTTTTGAAAGCAGGCCGCCATGTTATTTTTCTGAGTCATTAACAAATTGGTACTCTGGAATTACGAGCAATTATTTTTCATTGTACGGGCTAGTATGAATTTCAAATCAAATCTCTATAAACGACTATTATATTTTGTGCACTAAGAATAACATATCGCACTTATTTTCTAGAATCAAATTGTAATCAGTTTTACTTATATGTATGTATATTCAATGTGAACTTGCACCTTGAATAAAATATCACAGTTACTTTTCATGGTAATATATTATTACTAAATTTAGATAATATACACTTTACGTATGTTCACTTTGAACTGGCACCTTGAATAACATATCAGTTACTTTTCGTGATAATTTATTATTAGATCGTTTAAATTTTTGAGTACCTTCTTTTGAACATGGCCTGACCTTTTCATTTTTATGATTTTTTTAGGATTCTCTTATCACAATCCATATCTTTTCCTTTATTTCTTTCAGTTCCTTTATTTGCTTTTTATCTTTCATCTTTTTTGTCACATTTTGTTACCATAAACCACTTTTCACTTTTGACTGCTGAATCACGTGCATAGTACGTTTGACAATGATTTGTCTTTCGATCCACCAAATGTCGATCCGTTCTTTCCTATGGAGTCAATGCGTATGTTTTACGGCAAATTTCGTAGTACCCACTATTACTCATTGTCAGATGCGTGTAGGATGCCAAGGATTAAGCGACAAAAGATCAAATTGTCGACAATGGTCACGGAAACTCTATTCTCAAACACGGGAAAGAATCGACTAGTAGAATATACTATACATAGAAATGACAAAACATAGAAACGACAAAACATAGAAACGACAAACATAGAAACGACAAAACAATAAGAGCGCCTATTGGATAACTAAACTTATTCACACTTGTCGCGCTAACTTGCGGAGATACATCTCCACACTCCTTATCCTCGTGGCGTTCTCCGCTGGCCTCTAGTCTCACCATTCTTCTTTCCTTATTACTCTGCGCCACCTGTCGTCTTTACTGACTTCACCTTCTTCTTCCACCATCTATATGCCCATTTCGACAACTCCTTTTTCCGCTACTCCGGCTTTTATCTCTCCAATATTTTATTATCCACTCTACTCTTTTTATCACCTTCATTATACCACCTTTTTCTTCCCTTCCCTTATCCATCTCTTCTTTTCTTATCACCATATCTGACTTATCACACCATAATCACTCGCCTTAACTACAAACATCGAAAATTGCCTGTTCTCTCACCGGCAGCCATTTTTTCTTCGCAAATTTCTGTAATATTGTTCAATTTTTTAATACTGTATATATAAATATTGATTATGGAGATTTAAAAAATGCAGCCATTTAGTACTTAAATAGCCCTATTTTTGTCAATTTGAGAAAAAATCTATATTATCTTCCAGCAAAAATGTTGTAAAAGTATTAACCGTAAATAATGTAACGTATTTAATTTATATTGCAGCAACAGAGGAAAAGTTCGATCTTGTATACAGGAAAAAGGCTGTAAATAACAAAGATGGAGTCGAAATAACATGTCTGGCGGAAGGACTTTACCCTCAACCGACTTTAGATATCTCTATCGAGTAAGTGTTATTTGTAATCTATTATTATAACAACTTTTGAAATAACATTATAATTACTGATTTTTTTACATATTCTAGTTTACACACAACAAAAAATATTTTTTTTTTATACAAAAAGAAAAAAGTAATAATTTTTCTTAGCTTTTTGTATGCTGAATACAATTTTAACTTTACATATCGTAGTTTTGGAAAAGAAACTTTCTACACAAAACAAAATTTATATTCTCCATATTTAAATTTTATATTTTCCGTATTTAAATCTCTAAGTGATTGCATAATGATAGCTTAATTATGACTGCTTAATAATAACTGCTTAATTAATGACAAAAAACTTTTGAATATTACTGACAATGAGAATCATAATACTGAAATTATACGTCAAGATTAAAATTATTAATAAAATTAAATTGTCTTTTAAAAATTTTTTTAAATAATATTTTAGAGTAGCATATCTCAGAAATTAAATTAACTTGTATTTTATATAATTCAAAATGTTTATTATTGAGAATTGCTTTATAATATATATGTATATCAAAACTAAAATCATCCGTGAAGTATAAATTACTGTCAACATTTACTAAAGTTTTATTGTAATCAAAGTTAAAGTATGCTATTAGAACTATCTCGAAATTATTGTAAAATATTTGTTATTATTTATGATTAATAAAATATTTATTCGTAAATGTAGAGTCTACTCTCTGAAAAAAGTAAATTCGATTTTTAAAACTATCAAATATTTTTCAATTATGCTTATTTAAATTTAAAGGATCTTAAATCACTATAAATACACATATAATAATATACTGATATCTGAACGAATTATTGATTGAATAAAAATATGAGATTCAGAAGATTTTTTTGTTGGCATGAGCCCAATCTTCACTAATATTACACAATAGATCTCTAATTTTCATAATTTTTATACTATAATAAGCAAAAATGCTTAAAGTGAAAGTTGCTTGGATTTTAGTAAAGACTGATAAAATATCGTTTGAAATTTTAATGCTGTTTGCGCCTTCTTTATCTAAAGTTCTGAAAATTAGAAATCTGTTGTACAATATTAATAGATTTACAAATTTAAAAATTAAAAAATGAAAGGCTCTAGTATTAAATATCTAATTAACAGATAATGGATTATTAAGAGCTAGGTGCGGTTAGCGAAGCACAGATTCTTTTCTTCTAATGAGTGATTTTTTATTAATTCTAAAATGTTCGTATCACATTTCTATTCCTGAATTGAACCATCAGCACGTAAATCAAGCTAAAGAATTTGGTACGATTCTTGCTATCTTTAAGATGATTTAAAATTATTGGATCAAGGAAAAATCGGTTATTAGCCCTCTTCTCCAATGTGAATTAGAATTTCGGATAAATTAGAACAAAACGCAAACCTACTGATTTTATGTGAAGAACAAAAAAATTTAATTTCTTAATTTAAATTTTTGTTGTTTTTAACAAAGTCGGTAAGTTTGCGCTTTGCTTTTATATATTCTTTAATTGTAGAAAAGCATTTATTATTTTATTCAACTAATAAAAAGTAAAGAATGCGCAAAAATGAAGTTTTAGTATTGATAAAACAGAACGGCATTTAGGATTCCTCCGACGAAATAGTATATAGCGCCCTCATTATGGAATTAAAAATATCGGTTAATTACCGATTGATTATTAAAAAATATAATTATACTGACATTTTGAATTCCACATTGTCAATTATTCGAGCTCAAACATGTATTAGAAATTTATGTATACATTATACAGATGGAGTCACTTTTTACTACGTCCAATACTATTATAGGTTTAAGGGAATACTGACTCTGTTTTATCGAAATTGTATTTTCATTGAACTATTAATTGGCTATACAAAGTGAGACATTCTTCACTAGATTTAAAGTATTTATAATAACAAACCTGGGCTACTATATAAACTGTAGTATATGCGAGTACACGTGAGCAGGACGTGGAGTGTGTGTGAGCATGCGTGAGGAGACTGCGAGTGTGTGCCGCGAGGGCGAGCGCGTGGAGAGAGTGTAGTGTGTGTGCACGAATGGCGCGAGCACATGGTACCCCGTGCAGCTTCTTACTTAACTAGTTTTGTTATACTTACTGCAAATGTGAAATAAATATATAGCTAAATGCATTATCATGATCCATGATTTAGCCTAGTCTGAAGACATCACAATGGCGACGAGGATTAAAGCGATAAAAGCAGATTAAAGCGTGCAGGTGAAAAGGTTAGATACTCGCCACGCGGCAAAGCAACAGTAAGGTGCCACGAGAAAGTGTGAAAACAGGGAGTAAGAAGGTACTCAGCGGCGAGAGCGCGTCAATTATCAGTGAGAATAATTGAAAGGCGATCGGAAAAGTGGCCACGGGGTAAACTGTAAAATTGTTTTGTCAAAGCGAGTAAAAAAGTGCTCGAATACAGTAAAAAATAAATGCAAAATCAAGAAAAAACTTTGAGCTGGGCGCATTCGTTAAACAAACATCAACTACTTAACGAACTACAAAAAAGGGGTATAGTAGTAGACGGAAGCGAAAAATTTGAAAACCTAAGAGAACTGCTGAAAGATTTGTTAAAAAAAGGACAGAATACAGATCAGCAGAAGGAGAAAGAGAAAAACGCCAGTGGAAGCATACAAGCAGTCAATACGTCCGCCGCTACTACAAGCACCCTGCAAGTTAAAAAAGCGCATCAAGGTACGCAAGAGATAGCAGACGAAATAAAAATTGAGTTCCGTCTCAACACAGATGATTGGAAGACGTTTACAGAACAACTAGAATTGTTATTCATAACTCGTGATATCAAAGACGACAAGAAGGCTGCGCACCTGTTAGTAAGATTAGATGCAAAAGCATTTCAACTTATGAAACAATTAGTGGCACCAGATAAACCGAAAGATAAAAGTTATGTTGATTTAGTAAAACGTATGGGAAATTATTTAACACCGAAACCCTCAGAACTCATGGAAAGATGTAAATTTAACTAAGCTAAACAAGAAAATGCAGAATCTGTAGCTGATTTCGCAGTCAAGGGGCTTAGCGTTGCACTGCAACTTCAAAAATTTAGATAATTCGTTGAGAGATCAATTTGTCTGTAGGTTAAAGTGCCACAACACTAAAATGGAGTTGTTTAAAAAACAGTCATTGACCTACCAAGAAGCCATAGCTCAAGAGTCCGCCAATAAAACGCCAAACAAGCTCTAAATACATTGAAATCAGAAGAGGTAAACACAGACGAGGTGCTGGCAATAAGGAATGCTAACAAGAAATATTGGCAGAAAACTCGAAAAACTCAACAACAAAAAACGCGGATAGTACAGAAATATCATGCTATTACTGTGGAAAAAAAGGACACACAAGACCAACATGCAGATTCAAGGATAGTATTTGTCATGAATGCCAGAAAAAGGGACACCTGAAGGCAATATGCAGAAGCAAAACAGAAAGAAAAAACCAGAAGAAAAAACAACAAGTACAACACCTTCAAGGAACAAGCCAAGAGGAAGAGAAAGAGGAGGACAGTTCCAGCATGACTAGTGACGACCGATCCTCATTCTACTGCCTACGTGATTTCAGAAGTGATTCTAAAAGTGATGTGTTTTATAAAGCACAACATAGGTGTAGCAACGATCAGGAAAGTAAACCCATGTATTTAAACGTTCTTATAAACAATGTAAAAGTTAGCATGGAAATCGATACGGGTACTTTTGTTACAATTATTTCTGAAAAATTATATAATACCGTATTAAAAAATAGCACACTTTTGAAGACGGATAGAAAATTAAAAATTTACGATGAAAAAATTCTACTGCCAGTAGGGAAATTGACAAAGTTAAAAGTCGAATGGGAAAATAATACGTGCTTATTAGAATGTTTCGTATTACCAGGCGAAGGTCCAGCATTGATTGGTAGGCAATGGCTGGCGGCATTTGGATTATGGCCTTTGAAATTAGGAAATACAAGTATAGATAACGTGAATATTGAAAATTTAGCAAATACATTAAGCGACAAATATACTGAACTATTCAGTGATATACCGGGCTCGTATAATAAGAGCAAATCAAAAATTTATATACATAAAAATGCAAAACCGATCGCTTTGAAATATAGACCAGTAGCCCATGCTTTGACTTCATTAATCGAAACTGAATTGGACAGACTAGTAAAATTAGGTAATTTAAAACAAGTGGAAGTTAGCGAGTGGGCAACTCCAATTGTCCCAGTTTTCAAAAATAATGGTCAAATTCGCATCTGTGGTAATTTTAAAGTAACAATAAATAAACATTTGTTAAACGACAAATATCCTTTGCATACCATTGATGATATTTTCACAAAATTACAAGGTGGAAATTCATTTTCGGAATTAGATTTAAAGCATGCATATATGCAGTTTCCGGTGGACGAAGATAGCTCAAAATTACTTACGATTATAACACATAAAGGTTTATATAGATATACAAAACTACCCGAAGGTGTTTCAATAGCACCTCCAGATGTACAAAGGAAAATGGATAAATGTTTAAATAGATTAAAGGGAGTGATCGCGTATCTCGACAATATTTACGTAACAGGAAAAACGAATGAGGAGCACCTACAAAATTTACACAGAGTTTGTCAACGATTACAAGATTGTGGTCTTAGACTAAATAAATCAAAGTGTTTTTTATGAAAGAAAAGTTAGAAATATTAGGTTTCGTTATAGATACAAAAGGACTACATAAGTCCGAATCTAAAATCAAGGCAATGGTAGATGCTTCTCAACCAAAAAACCAAAAAGAACTAGAATCATTTTTAGGCTTAATTAATTTCTACGCTAGATTCTTAAATAATAGGTCAGCAAATTTAAAGCCGTTGTATGACTTGTCGCACAAAGACAAATTTGAGTGAAACGCTGAATGTGCACGAGCGTTTAAATGGGTAAAAGACGAATTGGTTTCGCCAAAAGTATTAGTAAACTATAATCAAAATGAAAAAATAATATTGGTATGCAATGCATCAAATTATGGACTATCAGCGATCTTATCACATAAGTATAAAAATGGCGAAAAAAGACCAATTGCATTCGCATCAAAGAAAATACCGAAACATGAATTAAACAGGAAAATTATGGATAAAGAAACAATGGCAATAATATTTGGTTTTCAGAGATTTTATCAATTTATCTTCGGAAAAACCATAATATTAAGAACAGATAACAAGGCGTTACAATGGATCTTGGGACCACGAAAGGGCATTCCACAAACAGCAGATAATAGATTACAGAGATGGGCTTATTACCTATCAGGTTTTAAATACGAAATTGAACATGTAAAGTCCGAAGCAAATGCAAATTGTGATGCGCTTTCGAGGTTACCAATCAAGGATAACACAAACATAATTAAGGTAGTAGATATTAAACTGACTACACTGGCTGTCTATTCGATTTGTTAAACTATATTTATTGACGTTTCGACCATACGGGTTGTGGTCCTTTTCAAAATTACAATAGAAGCATTCTAGAAATTAATGTACATGCAATCAGAATCAACATTTAAATTGAAAACGTGAAATGTAACAAATGAGACTTACAATGAGTTACTGCATATCGTTATTGACATTTAAAAGTACGCTCCGGTGAGACTTAACTTAAGATCGGATGGTAAATTAACTGCGTTTCACTTGTGTCATTTTGCTACGACTGAGCACACTGTACTAACGAATAAACACGCCGAAAATTATGTCAAAGTTAAAAGTTAACAATATTTACATTCCCGCTAAATTGTGATGTACCATATGGCAAATTACTAAAATAAAATATAAAAAATGAAAAATAAAATATAAAAAGTATAAGATAATAAAAAGACAAATAAATAAATAAATAAATATATTCGGTTCGCTTATGTCATCCTGCCTTAACATACCAATATTAAACTACTAATAATAGCTCCCAACAATGTATGTTAAAATTTTTTACTTCAATTTCTAAACAAACTGTCATATATCGTACTAAAGCTTTTAGTGTCTTTCTGTAAATTGATAGTGGAATTCAATTTCTTGATAAAGTACATTTCGGCTATTTCTCTTTTTCTTCTATTGTTTTCTTTATGCAGAATTAAAGGATTCGACCAATCAAATTCATGTCCTTGATTAATTCTGTGCTCACTAACAACAGAAAAATTGCTCGCTGAATTTTTAATATTACGTCGGTGTTCGTTAATCCTAGTACTGAGATGTCTTTTTGTCTGCCCTACATAATTAGAATCACAATTGTTACAATTAATACAATAGACTACGCCGGTTTGCTTATTAATATCTAAATTATCTTTCCCCGATTTTATTAAACAGTTCAGTTTTTTGGGGATGGTAAAAATTACGTTAAGGTTCTTTTTGTTTAGAAATCTATATATGTCATTAGTGAACCGATTACAATATGGAATGACGATGAAATTTTCCCTCGAAACATCCGTCGAATCTACATTTATAATTTTTTTATCCTTATTGTTTATAGGTTGTGACAGCTTGTGGGTTCTATCATTGACATATTTATTAATGAGATTTTCCGGGAAGCAATTATTTTTCAAAATATTCTTTACAATTTTTAAATTAAAGTCATGAAACCGTTTGTTAGATAAAATTATTGCATGGTCAACTAAATTGGTAATGGTGTTAATTTTATATTTCGTCGGATGATTCGAGAAAAAATTGATGTATCTTCCTGAGAATGTTGGTTTTCTGTACCAGTTAGTTATGAGCTTATTATCATCCCTGTGGACAATTGTATTCAAAAAGCTGAGAGAATTATTAGTTTCAATCTCATAAGTAAAAGTTAGTCTTGGGTAACAAACATAATTGACACAAATTTCTCTTAGGTTAATTTTTTTGAAACCGGTGTAATAACGTACAACCATAAAACTCTCGAAAAAGAAAGCAAAAGAGATCCGTTAATCTCAACAGCGATTAAATATTTTGTAAGTAATTAGCCAAAAAATGACAAAACTATGTCGAATGATTTAAAAAGTATTTTTAATAAAAGATTAGAATTATCAGTAGAAAAAGGATGTCTGTTTTGGGGTTTACGAGCGGTGATACCAGAACGCATGAGAGAATTAATATTAAAAGAACTTCATGTACTCACTTAGGCATTGTTAAGATTAAGATGTTTGCTCGATCATACGTATGGTGGCCAGGAATTGATAATGACATTGAAAAGCAAGTCAAAGAATGCGATATTTGTTTGATGAGAGAAAAAAACCACCTCACATTCCATTAACAACTTGGCCATACCCAGACAAAGCATGGTCGAGAATTCATTGTAATTTTGCAGAGTTATTCGGTAAAATGTACTTATTAGTAATAGACGCGCATTCAAAATGGCCAGAAATTATAAACTTTAATAATAACACAAAAGCGTACAGATTGATAGATGAATTTAAACTACTGTTCGCAAGATACGGTTTTCCGCTACACTGCGTTACTGATGGAGGCCCACAATTTAGAAGCGAAGAATTTCAAATCTTTTTGCGGGAAAACGGAGTAAAACACTCATTTAGCTCACCCTACTACCCTGCGACGAACGGAGCTGCGGAAAATATTGTACAAACATTCAAAGACAAAGTGAAAAAAATTGTAAAAGGGGGAGAAAGTGTAGGTAATGCGATTAATATGTTTCTTTTTGACTATAGAAGTATCGAGCACTGTACAACTGGTAGGAGTCCTGCCCAATTAATGTACAAGGGGGAATTACGAACGAGATTCGACTCACTACGCCCGGGACTAACTGAAATTGTTGATAAGCGGTAGCGTGCGCAAATCGTAGCAGGAGCAGGTAGTAGGAAACTCGATCTCCAACCAGGAGACAAGGTTGTTATCGATGACTTCAGCGTAAGATCAGATAAGCGTGTGGAAGCAGAAATTGTAAAGCAGACCTCACCGTCCACCTTCGCAGTCAAAGATAAAAATAACAACATGAGAAGGAGACACGCCGATCAAATTATCAAAAAGGATGCTGTTGGACCGCGACGCTCTCCTCGCCTGAACAGAAACAACATTTAAAGAGGCAGGAGAGTTGTAGTATATGCAAGTACACGTGAGCAAGGCGTGGAGTGTGTGTGAGCATGCGTGAGGAGACAGCGAGTGTGTGCCGCGAGGGCGAGCGCGTGGAGAAAGTGTAGTGTGTGTGCACGAACACATGGGCGCGAGCACATGGTACCCCGTGCAGCTTTTTACTTAACTAGTTTTGTTATACTTACTGCAAATGTGAAATAAATATATATAGCTTAATACATTATCGTGCTCCGTGATTTAGCCTAGTCTGAAGACATCACATAAACCAAGAAAGCTAAATAATTAGTTTTCTTATTGGTCTTTTACATTAGGTCAACCTAACCTAAACGATAAAAAAATTGTAATTATTTAGCATTCTTGTTTCTTTTTTATATACATATATGTACATAGTAGCCTAGATTCCTTATTATGAATACTTTAATTTTAATGAAGGATGTTTCATTCTGTATAGCCAATAAATAGTTAAATAAAGATAATATTTATCGATAAAATAGAGTCAGCATCCCCTTAAACATAAATGTCTGTTGTTTTTGGCTCTATTATACTTACAAGGCACACATACACATGACTCGTATTACAAACTATACATACATTATATCTATGTATATACATACATATATATATATACGAGTGATCAATTAGTGTTACAGACTTATATCTTAGAAACAAAAAATTTTAGAGAAAAATGTTTTAGACAAAAGTTGTATGGTTTCAAGGAAAACATGAAATGGTGTCATTGATTTGACCTTGAATAGTCATTTGAAGGTTACGTAAAGGTCACCTTCAAATGACTATTCAAAGTCAAATTAATGACACTATCTCATGTTTTCCTTGAAACCATACAATTTTTGTCTAAAACATTTTTCTCTAAAATTCTTCGTTTCCAAGATATAAAAGTTTGTAACACTTTAATTGACTCACTTGTATATGTATATGTATGTATATACATATAATGTATGTATAGTCTATAATACGAGTCATGCGTATATGTGCCTTGTAAGTATAATAGAGCCTTAAATGGAATGGATTTCTTAAATAGAACCTTCTATTTTTTATTGCATATTCTTATAGCTATCTCGAGAGCTTTCCAAAGCATAATAAAATTTTTTTATGAAATACTTCTTGAGTTATAAGGCTTGAAAGTGACAGTACCGCCGGCTACTGACTCTGTTTTAATCTGAATTTCAAAAATAACAGAATGTTTTTTCCGCGTACTTCAACTTCAGCAAACTTGTTTTTACGTTCATATAAAGTATATATTTTGTATAAAGCATATATTATACGTTGACAGTTTATCAGTAATTCGAGACGCCATATTGAGACAAAAATAATTTAGCCAGAAATGATTAATCAAATCAACGTCGAATTGATGTTGATTTGACGTCGATTCGACCAATCAATGTCGATTCGACGACGAATTGACGTTGATTCGACATTACTTATGGCTGAGAAATAAGGAAAACTATAATTTCGTAATTTCTCGTTTTCCATATAAAATCGGAGTTTCCTGAGATTATTGATATACATATGTATTACAATCATGGAGAAACATTTTTAACTCTGTCAAATTAATGCGACGAAAGATTAGAAATACGAAATAGTAATTCCTGTCGATAATGCAGACTGTTAAGGGACACATTTGTGACGACCCGTTTTGTCGTCACTAGAAGCCGCGCAAGCGCGAGGCCGACCGCCCGCCCGCACTCATACAAACGGCCCCTATCGGGGCCACCACACGTCGAACACGTGGGAATTTGCCTTTTCGCCCCACCCGACCGAACCGCCTCACTCCAAGCTAGTTGGAGGGGGCTGACCGACGGGTATATAAGGCGGTACAGCCGAGACTTCGAAGAGTCCCGTCCTGGTCTCTTGAGCGTACTCAAGGACCACTCCTCACCTCCTAGCCATCCCGGGCGACGAGCGTTCTCGTCGCGTAAGCCGAGTGTTCTCGGGCACCGGATCCTTTCCGAACATCACCCCGGTCGACGAGCGTTCTCGTCGGGCAGGCCGAGCGTCCTCGGTCACCGGATCCACTCCGAACATCACCCCGGCCGACGAGCGTTCTCGTCGGGAAGGCCGAGTTTCCTCGGTCACCGGATCCTCTCCGAACAGCACCCCAATCGACGAGCGTTCTCGTCGGGCAGGCCGAGCATTCTCGATCCCCGGATCCTCTCCGAACATCACCCCGGTCGACGAGCGTTCTCGTCAGGCAGGCCGAGCGTCCTCGGTCACCGGATCCACTCCGAACATCACCCCGGCCGACGAGCGTTCTCGTCGGGAAGGCCGAGTTTCCTCGGTCACCGGATCCTCTCCGAACATCACCCCGGCCGACGAGCGTTCTCGTCGGGAAGGCCGAGTTTCCTCGGTCACCGGATCCTCCGAGAGTCACCGATATCTTACGGAGCTCGCCCTTCTCAGGGCGCCCGAATCAAAGGCGGTTTACGGAGCTCGCCCTTTTCAGGGCGCTCGTATCCACGCCGCGTTGGGTAAATTTCATCCGCCGCGCTACTATCTTAGTTATAAGTCGTGTCCGCGTCCGTATGATTTGGTCGCGTTTCACCCGTCGCGTTATTATTTGTAAACCTTAGTTATAAGTAGTGTCCGCGTCCGTATGATTTGGTCGCGTTTCGTCCGTCGCGTTATTATTTGTAAACCTTGGTTATAAGTCGTGCCCGCGTCCGTATGATTTGGTCGCGCTTCGTCCGTCGCGTTATTATTTGTAAACCTTAGTTATAAGTTGTGTCTACGTCCGTATGATTTGGTCACGCTTCGTCCGTTGCATTACTTGTATTCCTTAGTTATAAATCGTGTCCGCGTCCGTATAAGTTGGTCGCGGTCCGCACTTCCTGCGATTCCCCTCTGTACGCGTAGACTAGATAATAAGTCAACTCTCGAAGAGTGGCTTCAATAAACTCGGTTTTTACCAGAACGATTGGCGTGGTTATTGCGAACCTGAGTCTCCCCCTCTTCCCGAATCCTGGCACCGACGAGCCGATCCGTGGCGTCGGGAAAGGAGCCCCGTTACATGGCGCCCGAACAGGGACCTGACTCGACCGTCTGAGACTCCGGTTCGCAATCCATATGCTTGGGTGGATTTACCACCTAGACAAAGAGAAAGCCGCCCGTTATCTCGCCGACCGCGACCTCGACCCGGAAGGGAGATTAGTCGACCTCCGCCGCCGCATCAGAAACCACGTGATGGCTACCCACGCCGACACCGGAGCGTCCGTAACACTCCAAGTACCCAGCCGCGAGGACCGTTACCGGAGTGCACGAGGAACCCCCGAACCACCCGAAGCCGACCCGGCGAAGGCCCTTAACCAGATACGCAAGTGGGGCTGCCATTTCGAGGGTAAAGAGCCCCTCGCGTTTCTCGAGCATCTAGAGGAACTCAGTGTGGCCTATGGTCTGGAAGACCACCATCTCTTAATCGGGCTAGCCGAGCTGTTAAAAGGCGACGCCCTCCTGTGGTGGAGGAACACCAGAGAACAGTGGTCCACCTGGACCGAATTCCGAAAAGATTTCCTCGCCCAATACCTGTCGCCCGGGTATAAGCGACAATTGCGGCGAGAAATACAAGGCCGGCGACAAAAGCCAGGGGAGGCTTTTACTCGATACGCCACCGCCGTGCAAACCATGATGCGTCGGGCCGGCGGTTACACCCGCAGGGACCAGCTCGAACAGCTGTACGAAAACGCTGACCCAGAGCTCCAGCTATACATTCGGTTAGACGAACTGCACACCGTCTCCGAACTATGTAGCCGCGCCGCTGAGTGGGAGGAGATCCACCGGCGCCGTCAAGAACAACGTCGCGAGGTCTCCAGATCTACCAAGGCAAATCTCGCTGCAGCCACATACGACCGCTCGAACTGCTGCTGGCGGTGCAAGCAGCGAGGACACACCCGACTCGATTGCCGCCGCCCAGCACGAAAGTTCTGTTCACAGTGCGGGAAGGATGGCGTTCTAACACGGGACTGCCATCCTCCGGCGGGAAACGGCCAGCGGGTCGGAACCGAGGAGGCCACCGCCCGACCCGCGTCCAGCTAGAGTACACGCCACGGCCGCACCTATTAGTCCGGATCCGCCGACTCACCGCCTGGGCGCTTCTCGATTCCGGATCGGAGGTGTCCTTCATAAACGCCACCATGGCCGAACGCCTGTCCGAACACGGCCTCCAGATCCAGCCATCCGAAGAACCGGTCAACCTGGCCGACGGCTCCAGGGCATCCACCTCCGGCTCAGTCCGACTCGCCCTCCGGATCGGCCCTCGCTCTGTCCGCCACCGTTTCCAGGTCCTGGATAACCTTAGCAGCGAGGTCCTCATCGGGGTCGACCTGTGGGCTCGATTACGCCTCACACTGCCGCCTCCGCCACCCGATCGGCCGAAAGAGACGGCCCCAATCTATTTGGCAACTATCCACGGCCGATTATCAGCCGGGATCTCTCTACGTTCGCCCGAAGAGGACCAGCGCTTCCGGCAGTTTCTGGACACCGAGCTTCGGTTATTCGAATCCGTGCGGGGACCCACCGATCGCGCCGAACACCGGATCAGACTACGACCCGGGGCCCCGATAAAACAGCGGTACCGACCGCGTAATCCAGCCATGCAAGCCGTCATCGATGGCGAGGTTAGCAAGATGCTAGACGCCGGGGTGATCGAGCCCTCCAGCAGTGCCTGGAGTTCCCCCGTGGTCCTCGTAAAAAAGAAAGATGGGGGCCACCGGTTCTGCGTTGATTACCGCAAACTGAACCAAGCTTCTGATAAGGACGCCTACCCACTGCCGCACATCCTCGCTACGCTCGACAAGCTCCGTGGGGCCCAGTATCTATCTACATTGGACTTGAAAGACGGATATTGGCAGGTGCCACTAGACTCGGCCAGCCGCCCCGCCACCGCCTTTACGATTCCCGGGCGAGGACTCTATCAATTTAGAGTCATGCCCTTTGGGTTGCACTCAGCACCGGCCACGTTCCAGCGGTTGCTGGACAGCGTCCTCGGCCCAGAATTGGAGCCCAATGTGTTGGTCTATCTCGACGACATCATCGTAGTCAGTCCGTCATTAGAGGCTCATATGGAACACCTGGCCGAAGTCTTCAGACGGCTACGACAAGCGCGCCTCCGCCTCAACCCACAGAAGTGCCACTTCTGTTGCAGTCGCCTCAAATACTTGGGGCATATAGTGGACAAAGACGGCATTCGAACTGACCCAGATAAGGTCAGTGCAGTGGCCGCCTGGACAGCACCTACCACTGTCCGTCAAGTGCGCCAATTCCTTGGAGTCGCCTCCTGGTACCGTCGCTTTGTGCCAGACTTTTCCGCCACCGCCGCACCATTGACACGCCTGACCCATAAAAAGGCACGCTTTACGTGGGGACCGGAGGAAGAGAAGGCGTTCGACGAGCTGAAGCGGGCACTCACCACCGCGCCGGTTCTGGCCTGTCCCGACTTCAGCCGACCGTTTACCCTCCAGACCGACGCCAGCGCTTGTGGGCTCGGGGCTGTACTCACCCAAGAACTGCCCGAAGGCGAACGCGTCATTGCTTACGCCAGTCGCACCCTAAATAACGCCGAAAGAAACTACAGCGCTACAGAATTGGAGTGCCTGGCGGTGGTTTGGGGAATTCGCCGAATGAGCGACTATCTAGAGGGCTATCACTTCACGGTCGTCACCGATCACCAGTCGCTCCGATGGCTGCAACGTTTGGAGGCTCCCACCGGCCGCCTAGGAAGATGGGTGTTCGAGCTCCAGCAGTACGATTACGAGATTCAGTATAGAAAAGGAAAACTGAACACCGTAGCCGACGCTCTCTCCCGTCAACCCGAGGCCTGTGTCCTCCAGACCGCCCCAGATTGTCGGTGGTACCGTCGCATGTATCGCGAGGTGCAACAACACCCGGCCGACCATGCGGACTACCGGATACAGAACCGCCGGCTATTTCGGCACCTGCTGCATGATCTCAACTTTCACGACTCGCCCAGTGAGGAGCAATGGAAACAATGCGTCCCGAGGCCCCAACGAGCGGAAATACTACGCCGGCTACATGACGACCCGACCGCCGGACACTTCGGAATCACAAAGACCATCGCACGGGTGGCCCGCTTATATTATTGGCCAGGAATGTTCCGCGACGTTCACTCGATATGTCCGTGACTGCCGGAACTGCGCCACCCATAAAGCCGCACAAACCCTGCCAGCCGGGAAACTTCGGGCCACCAATGTCACGCATCCGTGGCAACAAGTCTCGATTGACCTGGTCGGACCATTGCCACGGTCGACCATTGGGCATACCTGGCTGCTAACCATGCAGGACCGGTTCTCAAAGTGGGTGGAGATGACACCCCTCCGCCAGGCCACCGCCGCCAACGTCACACGAGAAGTCGCCGGGCGCATAATATATCGCCATGGTTGCCCGGACACCATCATCTCTGATAACGGGACTCAGTTGCGATCGCACCAGCTCGAAGGGTTGTTAAGATCCTTCGGGATCAATCACCAGACCGCTTTCGCCTACGCACCACAGTGCCACCCGGTCGAGAGAGCCAACCGCACCATAAAAACTATGGTGGCGCAGTACGTGGAGGGCCGGCACCGTCGCTGGGATGAGCACATCTCCCAGCTCCAGTTTGCTTTCAATACCGCGCGGCAAGAATCCACGGGATATACCCCGGCCTTCCTGATATACGGCCGGGAGCTACAGTCGCCGTACCCTGACGACCGACGTCCGGCAACCGCCAACGCCGCCCCCGGAGCAGTCCGACGCCGCCTCGAAGACGCCTACGAAATCGTCAGGATCAACCTGGCTCGCGCGTTCCAACACCAGCAGCGAAATTACGACTTGCGCAGGCGTGACTGGCGTCCAAAAATTGGGGACCGGGTGTGGAAGAAGGAACACCCGCTATCGAACAAAGAGCGGGGCTTTAATGCCAAGCTGGCACCAAGATTTGGTGGCCCGATGACGGTTGGCCGCATCATCTCCCCCCGTCATCATGGACCTGAAAGACGACCGAGGTCGATGGCACCGACATGTCCACGTCCGAGATTTGAAGCCAGCCTCAGAACCGCCGCCCGCGGACGAACCGTAGGAGGGCACTCTTCATGGCCCGCGCTCTTCCGCTACACGTTCGCGAGTTCCCGACCGAGCACCGAGAGCGGCACTCGTCATGGTCCGCGCTTTTTCGCTACACGTTCGCGATTTCCCGACCGAGCACCGAGAGCGGCACTCTTCATGGTCCGCGCTTTTTTTTTCGTGTGGCTGTCCGGCCGAACACCGAGAGCGGCACTCTCCGCGGTCCGCGCTATACTCCGGAGAGGTATAAAAGACGGGCGCTCTCAGCCCCGAGTCTATCCTCGCCACAATGGGAAGCACAAAAGCGAACCAGGGTCAAAAAGACAAACCGTCCGATTCCGGGCAAGACAATCCGTCCGTTTCCGGACGAAACAACCCGTCCGTCTCCGGACGAACCGACCGGCCGGTGCCTCGGGTGGGGACCTACATCCAACGGTCCGACGTGGAACAACGGCGCCGGAAAATGGCGTTTCTCGCAGCACCCCCGCCACCCCCGAGCCACCGCCGACGACCACCGGTCCTCTTGGACTCTCCAGCCTCCGCCGTCATCACCATCGCCGCCGCCACCAAGCCTACGACGACACCGACCGACGCACGCCGCCCAGCCCGACCACCATCACGACCGACGCATCGATCAACGCATCATGCCACCGCGCACCAACCGGCGCCCTCCACGGCCGGGCTAACGGCCACCGTGCGGCGACCGATGCCTCCTGGAGCGGGAGGCCAGCCAGCATCTAGCACCGCCGGGCGACCAGCTACAAAGTCGCGCCAACCCCCGACCGGCACACCTCGGTCGGCGCCATCAGACGCGCGCGAAGCGGATAACCCGACAGTCGAACCAACGACGATCTCACCGTCCTCGCACGGTGACGGCAGACGATCAGACGCCGCGTACCGATCGACCACGCGTCCACCGGCACCCTCCACCGCCGTGCCGCCGACCATCGCGCAACGACCGGCGCCCCCTACAGCGGTGGGCCAACCGCACCCCGTGCAGGTTACCCTGGGGAACGGACGAACGGTCGACGTTCCGTTCTACGCCGCCACCATCTCGCGGCGATATAAAGTGCGCACCCCGGACGGCCGCTGGATCATCCGATTCAATCGGCGTGGTCAGCCACGGATGATCCGCCAACTGCCTCACCACCCGTAAAAAAGGGAGGGTGATGTGACGACCCGTTTTGTCGTCACTAGAAGCCGCGCAAGCGCGAGGCCGACCGCCCGCCCGCACTCATACAAACGGCCCCTGTCGGGGCCACCACACGTCGAACACGTGGGAATTTGCCTTTTCGCCCCACCCGACCGAACCGCCCCACTCCAAGCTAGTTGGAGGGGGCTGACCGACGGGTATATAAGGCGGTACAGCCGAGACTTCGAAGGAGTCCCGTCCTGGTCTCTTGAGCGTACTCAAGGACCACTCCTCACCTCCTAGCCATTCCGGGCGACGAGCGTTCTCGTCGAGTAAGCCGAGTGTTCTCGGGCACCGGATCCTTTCCGAACATCACCCCGGTCGACGAGCGTTCTCGTCGGGCAGGCCGAGCGTCCTCGGTCACCGGATCCCACTCCGAACATCACCCCGGCCGACGAGCGTTCTCGTCGGGAAGGCCGAGTTTCCTCGGTCACCGGATCCTCTCCGAACAGCACCCCGGTCGACGAGCGTTCTCGTCGGGACAGGCCGAGCATTCTCGGTCCCCGGATCCTCTCCGAACATCACCCCGGTCGACGAGCGTTCTCGTCAGGGCAGGCCGAGCGTCCTCGGTCACCGGATCCACTCCGAACATCACCCCGGCCGACGAGCGTTCTCGTCGGGAAGGCCGAGTTTCCTCGGTCACCGGATCCTCTCCGAACATCACCCCGGCCGACGAGCGTTCTCGTCGGGAAGGCCGAGTTTCCTCGGTCACCGGATCCTCCGAGAGTCACCGACATCTTACGGAGCTCGCCCTTCTCAGGGCGCCCGAATCAAAGGCGGTTTACGGAGCTCGCCCTTTTCAGGGCGCTCGTATCCACGCCGCGTTGGGTAAATTTCGTCCGCCGCGCTACTATCTTAGTTATAAGTCGTGTCCGCGTCCGTATGATTTGGTCGCGTTTCACCCGTCGCGTTATTATTTGTAAACCTTAGTTATAAGTAGTGTCCGCGTCCGTATGATTTGGTCGCGTTTCGTCCGTCGCGTTATTATTTGTAAACCTTGGTTATAAGTCGTGCCCGCGTCCGTATGATTTGGTCGCGCTTCGTCCGTCGCGTTATTATTTGTAAACCTTAGTTATAAGTTGTGTCCACGTCCGTATGATTTGGTCACGCTTCGTCCGTTGCATTACTTGTATTCCTTAGTTATAAATCGTGTCCGCGTCCGTATAAGTTGGTCGCGGTCCGCACTTCCTGCGATTCCCCTCTGTACGCGTAGACTAGATAATAAGTCAACTCTCGAAGAGTGGCTTCAATAAACTCGGTTTTTACCAGAACGATTGGCGTGGTTATTGCGAATCTGAGTCTCCCCCTCTTCCCGAATCCTGGCACCGACGAGCCGATCCGTGGCGTCGGGGAAGGAGCCCCGTTACACATTTAACTTGTATTTATTATTATAATACATTTGTGTCATTGCAGAGATATTCCAGAAGAGCAAATTGGAAATCCCACCGTAACGTTGCGTGAGGATGGACTGTATAATATTTTATCACGCGTTGCCTTATTGGATGAAGATTTACCAGAAGCAACAATTGTCAAATGTTTACTCAGTATACCGAAGGCAACGTATAATGTGTCTCGCAAAACTGTCTATTATACTGGTTAGTGGCAAGTGTGTAGGTGCACTATACACCGACACACACGCGCGCACGCACACGCACACGCACATACTCTATCTATCTATATATATAAGCACCGTCCGTCTGTTTGTCTGTCTGTCTGACCGCGAACTACTTCTACATTTGTGGACCGATTTTTATCAAATTGGTACCAAAATTTCACAAATTTTCCGAGGAGTGCGACGATGGTACTTTCTTGTAAGTACGCTTCTACCCACGCTCCCACTCACGCAATCGCATATTTATGGACCGATTTTTTTTTAATTGGTATCAAAATGTTGCAAATTTTTTGAAGATGGCGACAATGTGGTTTTTTCAAGTGTTACACCTTCACCCACGCATCCACCCACGCATTCACACATTTATTCACAGACTTTTTCGAAATTTGTACTCAAATTTTGTCGGGGATGGCTACTATATGATTTTAAAAAATTTTTATCACCTTATTCACCCGCCCACGCACCCATCCACGTATCCACCTATGTGCATACGCATTTATTGACTGATTTTCACGAAATTGGTATCAAAATGTTACAAATTTTTAATAGAAAGCTATTGTGTGGTTTTTTTAAGTTTTATTCCAATCACGCATCCGCCCATGCATTCACACATTTATTCACAAATTTGTACTAAAATTTTGTAAATTTGTCGGGGATGGTTAATATATGATTTTAAAAAATTTTTAACACCCTATTCACTCATCCACGCAACCACCCACGCATCAACAAATTTATAAACGGATTTTCATGAAATTGGTACCAAAATTTCGAATATTTTACAGGG